>NC_088409.1:77905532-78010532 GCF_034236695.1 Oncorhynchus nerka | reverse complement strand
CTGTAGTCCCACATGTCTGTGTCAGTTCATAGATCAGTGCACTGCAGGACAAGCTAAGACATGTCCAGCCCAGTAGTTCTGTCCACTCCAGAAGTGTGCAGGTGGTGGGAGAGGACCTTTCAGCAGCTCACTGAAGCCATAGTGGGTAGTACTGAAGAGTATCGACTGATGGGTCAATATTCCCAACTACTCTGGCTGAAGTGGACCTCGGCACAGTTCAATAAAGTACAGTTCTATCTGCAGTCTCTGTCTGGGTTGATGGCAGAGATTGATTGGGATGCATTGGTCACTGCTTGGATTATTTAATAAAGGGTGTCAATTCAATATTCTGTAAGAAGTGTCACCCTGATACTTTTTGGAGGACTGAGGAAGAGTGCTTCATTAAAGACTGACTGTCTGGGATGATATGGCATATTTAAATATACACTGCTCAAAAAAATAACACATCCTAGATCTGAATGAATGAAATATTCTTATTAAATACTTTTTTCTTTACATAGTTGAATGTGCCGACAACAAAATCACACAAAAATTATCAATGGAAATCAAATTTATCAACCCATGGAGGTCTGGATTTGGAGTCACACTCAAAATTTAAAGTAGAAAACCACACTACAGGCTGATCCAACTTTGATGTAATGTCCTTAAAACAAGTCAAAATGAGGCTCAGTAGTGTGTGTGGCCTCCACGTGCCCGTATGACCTCCCTACAACGACCTGGGCATGCTCCTGATGAGGTGGCGGATGGTCTCCTGAGGGATCTCCTCCCAGACCTGGACTAAAGCATCCACCAACTCCTGGACAGTCTGTGGTGCAATGTGGCGTTGGTGGATGGAGCGAGACATGATGTCCCAGATGTGCTCAATTGGATTCAGGTCTGGGGAACGGGCGGGCCAGTCCATAGCATCAATGCCTTCCTCTTGCAGGAACTGCTGACACACTCCAGCCGCATGAGGTCTAGCATGGTCTTGCATTAGGAGGAGCCCAGGGCCAACCGCACCAGCATATGGTCTCACAAGGGGTCTGATGATCTCCTCTCGGTACCTAATGGCAGTCAGGCTACCTCTGGCGAGCACATGGAGGGCTGTGCGGCTCCCCAAAGAAATGCCACCCCACACCATGACTGACCCACCGCCACCACCGAACGTTCTCCACAGCGTCTCCAGACTGTCACGTCTGTCACATGTGCTCAGTGTGAACCTGCTTTTATCTGTGAAGAGCACAGAGCGCCAGTGGCGAATTTGCCGATCTTGGTGTTCTCTGGCAAATGCCAAACGTCCTGCACGGTGTTGGGCTGTAAAGCACAAACCCCACCTGTGGACGTCGGGCCCTCATACCACCCTAATGGATTCTGTTTCTGACCGTTTGAGCAGACACATGCACATTTATGGCCAGCTGGAGGTCATCTTGCAGGGCTCTGGCAGTGCTCCTCCTGCTCCTCCTTGCACAAAGGCGGAGGTAGCGGTCCTGCTGCTGGGTTGTTGCCCTCCTACGGCCTCCTCCACGTCTCCTGATGTACTGGCCTGTCTCCTGGTAGCGCCTCCATGCTCTGGACACTACGCTGACAGACACAGCAAACCTTCTTGCCACAGCTCGCATTGATGTTCCATCTTGGATGAGCTGCACTACCTGAGCCACTTGTGTGGGTTGTAGACTCCGTCTCATGCTACCACTAGAGTCAAAGCACCGCCAGCATTCAAAAGTGACCAAAACATCAGCCAGGAAGCATAGGAACTGAGAAGTGGTCTGTGGTTGGGGGTGTCTTACTAATTGCCTATAATTTCCACCTGTTGTCTATTCCATTTGCACAACAGCATGTGAAATTTATTGTCAATCAGTGTTGCTTCATAAGTGGACAGTTTGATTTCACAGAAGTGTGATTGACTTGGAGTTACATTGTGTTGTTTAAGTGTTCCCTTTATTTTTTTGAGCAGTGTATATATATAACTATTGACATCTTGACATACTTTACAACTAGGGCTACAACAAAATTGCTAGAAAATATATACATGTTCAAACACATTTGTTTCTCCATTTTCTCTCTGTGTGAGTCAAGGATTTGTTTCTCTCTTTTGCAAATAATGATCCACACTGCACACACTTCGTAGTGAAATGACATACGTGCGCCAAAGACTGCAGAAGATGACATAAACCTGGGAGCAGAGGATAATTGATGAATAAACCTCAGCCATGAGCCACGCACAACTGGAACATGTAGGCTACATATTGCATGTAGATCCTTATCACCATAAACATGATGTGTGTCCTGAACCTTTGACTCATTTTTTAGGTTACGGTGTGTCAGAGGGGAAGAGGAGGCATGCAGCGTTCAGTCGCCTGCAACGTGCTATTTGCACATTGGCTCCCTCCCTGACTGAACAGCAGTAGAGTTCAGGCTCTAGCCTACAGGGCCAGACGCACTGACTCTCAGTACACTAAAGCACACTAAAGCACACGGCTCAGACCTTTAACTGCTGGAGTGACAAGAATCAATACCCTGGCCCAATCCACTCTCATCTCCTGATAGATAGTCCACAACTCAATCATAACTAGGGAGCTGGAGGTAAGTAAAAACAAGGGCCTGTTAATGACCTGTCATCATCTGTGGGAGAGAGCTGTATCTTCAGCACTGAGAGCTCACCAGTAATATGTACTGTACAATAACCCAGTCTTAGGAGTAGCATGTGTGGTGTGTGTCAAACCAATATCTCTCTCCCTGAAATTTCTGCTCCACAATGGCTCTGGTGTTTCAGCTCAGGCAGAAGAAGCTGTCAAACAGCTGCCTCCACACCTCCACATCCTATAAAACATAATTTCTACTTATATTCAGCTTTTGGAGAAGCTGGTGTCACAGAGGCCTCTCCTCTTCTCTCCTCTCCCCCCTCCTCTCTCTGGACCAGGCCTCCCCTCCCCTCTTCTCTCCCCTCCTCTCTCTGGGCCAGGCCTCTCCTCCCCTCCCCTCACCTCTCCCCTCCTCTCTCTGGACCAGGCCTGTCCTCTCCTCTCACCCCTCTCCCCTCCTCTCTCTGGACCAGGCCTCTCCTCCCCTCGCCTCTCCCCTCCTCTCTCTGGACCAGGCCTCTCCTCTCCTCCCCTCCCCTCCCCTCGCCTCTCCCCTCCTCTCTCTGGACCAGGCCTCTCCTCTCCTCTTCTCCTCCCCTCTCCCCTTCTCTCTATCTATCTTCCCCTCACCTCTCCCCTCCTCTCTCTGGACCAGGCCTCTCCTCTCCTCTCCTCGCCTCTCCCCTCCTCTCTCTGGACCACGCCTCTCCTCTCCTCCCCTCTCCCCTCCTCTCTCTGGACCAGGCCTCTCCTCTCCTCCCCTCGCCTCTCCCCTCCTCTCTCTGGACTAGGTCCCTTTTATTTTTCCTTCGTCACAGTGTTCTCCTCCTGTTGTGGGCTGACTGATGCCTGTTAGGAACCATGGAGGGGCCACAGAGGAGCTGGGAGAAGTGCAATTAGCAGATTCCACATGGGCTCTGTGAATACAACACAGGAGGAAAGAGAAACAAGGAGATGCACTTAGTGGCAGTGAGAGAGCCCAGCTCTCAGTGATCTCACTGTGCTTGTTTGTCTTGTCAGCACTACTGAGCACCGGTACTTTGCACCACCTGAGTGACGGTGTGAATAACTCGCTGTGACTACGTTGACTGTTGTTCTCTCACTGCTCTTTCCTCACTGAGACAAGAGGGGATTTGTTTCAGCCCAACAGCAGCCCAGATACTTAAAAAGTCTCTCAGACACCTGGTTTGTGAATGTGGGCTTTCCAGCTAAGCCAACAAAGGTCCTTACAAGACTGTAATGTCCTCTGACTCAGAGTGAAGTGCTGGTTATTTTCAGCGTTATTTATTTCTATCCCTAACACTTAACTCAGCGGGACAAGTGGCAGTGATGGCAGCCATGTTAGTTCACATACTGAGTTTCCTCTCAGTTTGTGATGTGCACCCGCTGTCTCCAGGCAGACACTGACAGGATCAGGCAGTAGATGAGATGACTGACCGGTGACTGCTCCCACATGGTGACACTCACGACACCACAGCCACTCTCTGGAAGTGGCTATAGTCACAGTCACACCTGCTGCCACACAGGCCAATCTCCAGTGCCATGGCTGATAGTCAGAGAGTCATAGAGGGAGTGTGAGACGAAGGAAAGAAGAGAGGGAAGGAGGGAAAGTCCATTACTCATCTCTCCTTCTGCACTCTGTTTGCCTCTTTTGTACTTTGCTATTGTTGGTAGAGGATTTAAAGTTTACCAATGTGACCGAGGCAGGGCTTTGAGATGTTGAAAGTGCTGTACAGATTTCTGGTGAGATTTTTTTAAATGCATTTTTTCCTGGTCAAGGAGTCGATGTTGGTGGGTATCATCAGCCTGCTCACCTGTCTTGGATTCAGTCTGCTGTAAGTCTGTAGGCTGTAAGGCAGCTCCCCTCACTCTCCTATCCCTACCTCTCCCACATCACCGTGTTGGAGACTTAACAGAGAGAGGACATAACGACAAAGGGACAAAGGGACAGAGTCGATGAATGAAGAGATCAGAAAGGTCTTCTGAGATTTTGAGACAGAACAAGGAGGACATAGAGACAGAAAGGTCTTCTGAGATTTAGAGACAGAACAAGGAGGACATAGAGACAGAAAGGTCTTCTGAGATTTAGAGACAGAACAAGGAGGACATAGAGACAGAAAGGTCTTCTGAGATTTAGAGACAGAACAAGAAGGACATAGAGACAGAAAGGTCTTCTGAGATTTAGAGACAGAACAAGGAGGACATAGAGACAGAAAGGTCTTCTGAGATTTAGAGACAGAACAAGGAGGACATAGAGATCAGAAAGGTCTTCTGAGATTTAGAGACAGAACAAGGAGGACATAGAGACAGAAAGGAAAGAAATAAGGGAGAGAGAGAGAGAAAGATGAAGAATTGTGAAGCAGAGTTGTGGCTTCCAGTGTTTCAGTTGGATAACTAACAGGATCAATATAACACAATGTTAATAAATACTGCCGTAGGCTCCTTCCTCCCTATTAGGAGTTGTTCTAATGTTCCATCAGAATGTGGTCCTCTTAGTTCAGCTCATTTGGACAATGAGATCTGGATACAGCAGCTATTAACATCAGGAAAACAGGCCAACAATGAGAATAAGTGGACAGCTAATGCTTTTCTGATGCTCTACTCTCCACCTTCTAAATAATAGTGTAGAGGAGATGTACTTCATACAGAAAAAGCAACTTTCAATGAAAAGTTTCTGTGTGGAAGAGAGGTGGATCACTGGACATCTATTACATGAAACAACATTTGCCACTGAAATGCTGTCACACGGAATATAAAGTATTCCTTATTTATTAGGTACACGTGCTCTTTCCATGAGATAAACTGACCAGGTGAATCAAGGTGAAAGATATGATCCCTTATTGATGGCACCTGTTATATCCATTTCAATCAGTTTAGATGAAGGGGAGGAGACCGGTTAAATAAGGATTTTTAAGACTTAAGACAATTGAGACATGGATTGTGTATGTGTGTCATTCAGAGGGTGAATCCCCAAGACAAAAGATTTAAGTGTCTTTGAACAGGGTATGGTAGTAGGTACCAGGCACACCGGTTTTAGTGTGTCAAGCACTGCAACGCTGCTGGGTTTTCCATAAGCAACAGTTTTCCCTTGTCTATCAAGAATGGTCCACCACCCAAAGGACATCCAGACAACTTGGCACAACTGTGGGAAGCTTTGGAATCAACATGGGCCAGCATCCCTGTGGAACGCTTTCGACACCTTGTAGTCCATGCACCGGTGAATTGAGGCTGTTCTGATGACAAAAGGGGGTGCAACTTAATATTAGGAAGGTGTTCTTAATGTTTGGTATACTCCGTTTATTATGATAGGCCTCTCACAGCATGGCTACAAATGATTTCACTCCATATAACCTAACTCTTATTTTCACCTTGTTGCTGGCTTTTCCTTGCCCTACGACTTTTTGTCCCTTGTCTACAATTTCCCTGCTTAATTCAGGCGTGCTGCATAAAACCAATTTTCCGACAGGCGTGTAGGAATTGTGGTGATAATGAGATCGAAACGGCTGAGGTGAATGTTAAAATGAGATAACTGCAGACGCGGAAAGCGTGCGAATGTTCCATCTCTTAGGAGGATGAGTGAAGCTTAGCCTGTGTTTTTTTTTTTACCCTCGTTGCTCTTATACCCTCTGTGGGATGGGAAAGCTAGCTGATAGGATACATTCAGTAGGAGTTGTCTGAGCCTGGACCTGAGTCTTTCGAGGCCACTGAATTTTTCCCCCCGAAATGTTCCATATGCAAAAAAAACTGCTTATCTCTCAGATTTTGTGCAAACATGTTATTTCTGTGAGCATTTCTCATTTGCCAAGATAATCTATCCACTTGACAGGTGTGGCATATCAAGAAGCGAATAAACAGCATGGTCATTACACAGATGCACCTTGTGCTGGGGAAATTAAAGGTCACTCTAAAATGTCCAGTTTTGTCACACAACACAATGCCACAGATGTCTCAAGTTTTGAGGGAGTATGCAAATTGGCATGCTGACTGCAGGAATGTCAACCAGAGCTGTTGCCAGAGAATTAAATGTTAATTTCTCTACCATAAGCCGCCTACACTGTTGTTTCGAGAATTTGGTAGTACGTCCAACCGGCCTCACAACCACAGACCACATGTAACCTCGCCAGCCCAGGACCCCCACATCCGGCTTCTTCACCTGTGGGATCATCTGAAACTGAGGAGTATTTCTGTCTGTAATAAAGCCTTTTTGTGGGGGGAAACTCATTGTGATTGGCTGGGCCTTGCTGCTCAGTGGCCCTGCCCAGTCATGTGAAATCCATAGATTACTAATGAATTTATTTCAGTTAACAGATTTTTTATATGAACTGTAACTTAGTGAAATAGTTGAAATTGTTGCGTATTTTTTTTTGTTCAGTATAGTTTGGTCCCTGCTGTCCAGTTTGCTTCCACATACTGTAATCTCTTCTCTGTGTAGACAACTACTCAGCTCTACACCTTCAGCCGACCTTGGCTCAGCAGGAACAACCTCAACAGATCTGCATTCAACCAGCCCCCTCGAACCAGGATTACACAGGCGATCAAATAGAAACAGGCTTTCAGGAAGAAAGACTCAGCTCAGGGTGACACTGTGTTCAATTTCCTCTGGAAGAGCTTAACTAATCACAGCTTCTCTCTTACCATTCAGTGGCCTCAGGTCTCATGTAATAGCAACTGTTGTCTGTGACAGCCTTGCCAGACCATCTCAAGGACAGGCATATGAATGCACACAGGAAATCCCACAAAGTCTCCCTTTTTCAGTGTGTGTACCAGGATTTGTACCTTGTGATTTACACAAATCTTAGTTTTTTTGTGTATGGTATTATGTGTGTAGCAGTGTGTGTTGTGTCCAGTGTTGGACCAGGTGTCACTCTGTTAAGTGGCCCAGACAGAAATACCTCAATATTAACCAGCAGAACCATGACTCTCCATGGCCCTGACTGTCTCTTTATCTCCCCAACCCTCCCATCTCCTCCTCCCTCTCTTCTATTCTCTCTCCCCTTTTCTCTCTCGTCTCCTTTCTCTTCTCTCTCCTCTCCTCCTCGTGGCCCAGTTCTCCTGTCTGGAACAGATGTTAGTGCTGGTGCTCTATCCCCTACTTAATCATAGTCTATAATTAGCTAGCAGCCCACATACTCTAGTACCCTCACAGACACTCACACAACGTGGGACCATTTGAAGGAGGGAACGGAGAAACGTAATTGGAGGAGCTTTCTCCTTTATTCTCTTTCTTTTATTGCTCCCTCCTCCCTCTGTTCCTTCTTGCCTCTGTAGAGATAGAAGGGCAATCTCTGGAGAGGGGGAGTGGTTTGCTGCAGGGAGAGATACAGGAAGCAGAAAGCATACATCTCCTCCCCCACATGCTCTACAAAATCTGCTCTTTATTTTATTGGAACGTGTCACTTGAATTATTTAGAGTTATTTCATGTGTTGCTTTTAAATATATAGTGAGCAACACAGAATGTTGTGATTGGGACATAGTTGTTTACTCTGGGGGAGGAGCCTAATTAATATTGTAGTAATTCGACTTTAATGGATTATGATGCTTTTAACCTTAACGTGCTGTTGACCTCCTGTTTGCATCACAACAAAACAAACCATGTCCGTGTTGTCAGACAGACGTGTGTTGATCCAGGATTAGATCAGTGTGAGGTAGACAGTCAGGACTAATGCCAACACAAACTGGATTATCCCAACAGTATTCTGGTATTTCATTGACATGGGGATTTCTGGATAATGTGATTAGGTTGTGATGACCTTTGTTTAATGGGACTTTTACCCAATGCTGTAGCCATGAGTTAATTAGAACTACATCAACTTGTTGTTGTGCATTATTCAGTGCATTCGGAAAGTATTCAGACCCCTTGACTTTTTCCACATTTTGTTACGTTACAACCTTATTCTAAAATTGATTAAATGGTTTTCCCCCCCTCATCAATCTACACACAATAACACATAATTACAAAACTAAAACAGGTTTTAGACATTTTTGCAAATGTATAAAAAAACAAACAACTGAAATACCATATTTACATTATTATCCAGACCCTTTACTCAGTACTTTGTTGAAGCACCTTCGGCAGCGACTACAGCCTTGAGTCTTCTTGGGTATGATCCCCTCAAGCTCTGTCAGGTTAGATGGGGATTGTCACTGCACAGCATTTTCAGGTCTCTCCAGAGATGTTTGATCGGGTTCAAGTCCGGGGCTCTGGCTGGGCCACTCAAGGACATTCAGAGACTTGTCCCCAAGCCACTCCTGCGTTGTCTTGAACATGTGCTTAGGGTCGTTGTTAGGTTTAGGTTTCCTCCAGACGTAAAGCTTGGCATTCAGGCCAAAGAGTTCAAACTTGGTTTCATTAGATGAGAGAATGTTGTTTCTCATGGTCCGAGTCCTTTAGGTGTTTTTTTGCTAATTCCAAGCAGGCTATCAGGTGCCTGTCTGGCCACTCTACCACAAAGGCCTGATTGGTGGAGTCCACAGAGGAACTCTGTAGCTCTGTCAGAGTGACCATCGGTTTCTTGGTCACCTCCCTGACCAAGGCCCTTCTCTCCCGATTGCTCAGTTTGGCCGGGCGGCCAATTCTGTCTCGGAGCTCTATGGACAATTCCTTTGACCTCATGGCTTGGTTTCTGCTCAGACATGCACTGTCACTGTGGGACCTTATATAGACAGGTGACTGCCTTTCCAAATCATGTCCAATCAATTAAATTTACCACAGGTGGACTCCAAGTTGTAGAAACATCAAGGATGATCATTGGAAACAGGATGCACCTGAGCTCAATTTCGAGTCTCATAGCAAAGGGTCTGAATACTTATGTAAATAAGGTATTTTAAATGAGCAAACATAAAAAAAAAAACTGTTTTTGCTTTGTCATTATGGGGTATTGTGTGTGGAAAATGTTGACAATTGTTGCTATAGCAGCACTGTCCTCATAAGAGCACAATCACAGAGACTTTATATAGTTACGTGCTTAATAAACACGTCAGACGACCACTCATCGTTTCGTGCTAGCTTAGAGGCCCCACACAGTGCAACTTGCACCCACACAGTGCACCTCGCACCCACACAGTGCACCTCGCACCCACACAGTGCACCTCGCACCCACACAGTGCACCTCTCACCCACACAGTGCACCTCGCACCCACACAGTGCACCTCGCACCCACACAGTGCACCTCGCACCCACACAGTGCACATTGCACCCACACAGTGCACCCTTCACCCACACAGTGCACCTCGCACCCACACAGTGCACCTTGCACCCACACAGTGCACCTTGCACCCACACAGTGCACCTCGCACCCACACAGTGCACCTCTCACCCACACAGTGCACCTTGCACCCACACAGTGCACCTCTCACCCACACAGTGTACCTCTCACCCACACAGTGCACCTCTCACCCACACAGTGCACCTCTCACCCACACAGTGCACCTCGCACCCACACAGTGCACCTCGCACCCACACAGTGCACCTCGCACCCACACAGTGCACCTCTCACCCACACAGTGCACCTCTCACCCACACAGTGCACCTCTCACCCACACAGTGCACCTTTCACCCACACAGTGCACCTCTCACCCTTTCTCTTTTTATCTGGTCTCTCATTCACGTTAGGGCAGTTTGGTGATTTTTGTTCTGCTATTTTTTGTTTTGCTCCTTCTATCTGACACCTTTTGGAACAGAGTTTTCACAGGTCAAGGCCTGGAACCATCTTCTGTGACCCAAGGTTCGCCAATCATACTCTGGAGTTCCAGCTGATGGATTCTGACATATATTGGACTCTGTGTTAATTGTCTGTAATTTAATATATACAGTCTTTCCTTTTTCCATGTTAGATTAACAGCCCGGAAAACTGTTTCTTCCCTACCTGGGGGAAGGTACTGTAGATGATAAGATTTTGTATGGAGGGACATGGAGGCATATCTCTGGGTTTTATATGAGAGTAAACTCAGTGAAGTGACATGGAGGCATATCTCTTAGGTGTTTTTATATGAGTGTAAACTCAGTGAAGTGACATGGAGGCATATCTCTTAGATGTTTTTATATGAGAGTAAACTCAGTGAAGTGACATGGAAGCATATCTCTTAGGTGTTTTTATATGAGAGTAAACTCAGTGAAGTGACATGGAGGCATATCTCTTAGGTGTTTTTATATGAGTAAACTCAGTGAAGTGACATGGAGACATATCTCTTAGGTGTTTTTATATGAGAGTAAACTCAGTGAAGTGACATGGAGGCATATCTCTGGGTTTTATATGAGCGTAAACTCAGTGAAGTGACATTGAGACATATCTCTTAGGTGTTTTATATGAGAGTAAACTCAGTGACGTGACATGGAGGCATATCTCTTAGGTGTTTTTATATGAGTAAACTCAGTGAAGTGACATGGAGGCATATCTCTGGGTTTTATATGAGAGTAAACTCAGTGAAGTGACATGGAGACATATCTCTGGGTTTTATATGAGAGTAAACTCAGTGAAGTGACATGGAGACATATCTCTTAGGTGTTTTTATATGAGAGTAAACTCAGTGAAGTGACATGGAGGCATATCTCTTAGGTGTTTTTATATGAGAGTAAACTCAGTGAAGTGACATGGAGGCACATCTCTTAGGTGTTTTTATATGAGTAAACTCAGTGAAGTGACATTGAGACATATCTCTGGGTTTTATATGAGAGTAAACTCAGTGACGTGACATGGAGGCGTATCTCTGGGTTTTATATGAGAGTAAACTCAGCGAAGTGACATGGAGGCATATCTCTTAGGTCTTTTTATATGAGAGTAAACTCAGTGAAGTGACATGGAGGCATATCTCTTAGGTCTTTTATATGAGAGTAAACTGAGTGAAGTGACATGGATGCATATCTCTGGGTTTTATATGAGAGTAAACTCAGTGACGTGACATGGAGGCATATCTCTGGGTTTTATATGAGAGTAAACTCAGTGAAGTGACATGGAGGCATATCTCTTAGGTGTTTTTATATGAGAGTAAACTCAGTGAAGTGACATGGAGACATATCTCTGGGTTTTATGAGAGTAAACTCAGTGAAGTGACATGGAGGCATATCTCTGGGTTTTATGAGAGTAAACTCAGTGAAGTGACATGGAGGCATATCTCTTAGGTGTTTTTATATGAGAGTAAACTCAGTGAAGTGACATGGAGGCATATCTCTTCGGTGTTTTTATATGAGAGTAAACTCAGTGAAGTGACATGGAGGCATATCTCTGGGTTTTATATGAGAGTAAACTCAGTGAAGTGACATGGAGGCATATCTCTTAGGTGTTTTTATATGAGAGTAAACTCAGTGAAGTGACATGGAGGCATATCTCTGGGTTTTATATGAGAGTAAACTCAGTGAAGTGACATGGAGGCATATCTCTGGGTTTTATATGAGAGTAAACTCAGTGAAGTGACATGGAGACATATCTCTTAGGTGTTTTTATATGAGTGTAAACTCAGTGAAGTGACATTGAGACATATCTCTTAGGTGTTTTTATATGAGTAAACTCAGTGAAGTGACATTGAGACATATCTCTTAGGTGTTTTTATATGAGTAAACTCAGTGAAGTGACATGGAGGCATATCTCTTATGTGTTTTTATATGAGTAAACTCAGTGAAGTGACATTGAGACATATCTCTGGGTTTTATAAGAGAGTAAACTCAGTGAAGTGACATGGAGGCATATCTCTGGGTTTTATATGAGAGTAAACTCAGTGAAGTGACATGGAGGCATATCTCTGGGTTTTATATGAGAGTAAACTCAGTGAAGTGACATGGAGGCATATCTCTTAGGTGTTTTTATATGAGTAAACTCAGTGAAGTGACATGGAAGCATATCTCTTAGCTGTTTTTATATGAGTAAACTCAGTGAAGTGACATGGAGACATATCTCTTAGGTGTTTTTATATGAGAGTAATGTCAGTGAAGTAACATGGAGACATATCTATTAGGTGTTTTTATATGAGTAAACTCAGTGAAGTGACATTGAGACATTTGTCTTAGGTGTTTTTAGATGAGTTAACTCAGTGAAGTGACATTGAGACATTTCTCTGGGTTTCATATGAGAGTAAACTCAGTGAAGTGACATTGAGACATATCTCTGGGTTTTATATGAGATTAAACTCAGTGAAGTGACATGGAGACATATCTCTTAGGTGTTTTTATATGAGCGTAAACTCAGTGCAGTGACATGGAGACATATCTCTGGGTTTTATATGAGAGTAAACTCAGTGAAGTGACATTGAGACATATCTCTGGGTTTTATATGAGAGTAAACTCAGTGAAGTGACATGGAGGCATATCTCTTAGGTGTTTTTATATGAGTAAACTCAGTGAAGTGACATGGAAGCATATCTCTTAGCTGTTTTTATATGAGTAAACTCAGTGAAGTGACATTGAGACATGTCTCTGGGTTTTATATGAGAGTAAACACAGTGAAGTGACATGGAGGCATATCTCTTAGGTGTTTTTATATGAGAGTAAACTCAGTGAAGTGACAAAGAGGCATATCTCTTAGGTGTTTTTAATTGAGTGTAAACTCAGTGAAGTGACATGGAGGCATATCTCTTAGGTGTTTTTATATGAGTAAACTCAGTGAAGTGACATGGAGACATATCTCTTAGGTGTTTTTATATGAGAGTAAACTCAGTGAAGTGACATGGAGGCATATCTCTTAGGTGTTTTTATATGAGAGTAAACTCAGTGAAGTGACATGGAGGCATATCTCTGGGTTTTATATGAGCGTAAACTCAGTGAAGTAACATTGAGACATATCTCTTAGGTGTTTTTATATGAGAGTAAACTCAGTGATGTGACATGGAGGCATATCTCTTAGGTGTTATTATATGAGTAAACTCAGTGAAGTGACATGGAGGCATATCTCTGGGTTTTATATGAGAATAAACTCAGTGAAGTGACATGGAGACATATCTCTGGGTTTTATATGAGAGTAAACTCAGTGAAGTGACATGGAGACATATCTCTTAGGTGTTTTTATATGAGAGTAAACTCAGTGAAGTGACATGGAGGCACATCTCTTAGGTGTTTTTATATGAGTAAACTCAGTGAAGTGACATTGAGACATATCTCTGGGTTTTATATGAGAGTAAACTCAGTGACGTGACATGGAGGCGTATCTCTGGGTTTTATATGAGAGTAAACTCAGTGAAGTGACATGGAGACATATCTCTTAGGTCTTTTTATATGAGAGTAAACTCAGTGAAGTGACATGGAGGCATATCTCTTAGGTGTTTTTATGAGAGTAAACTGAGTGAAGTGACATGGAGGCATATCTCTGGGTTTTATATGAGAGTAAACTCAGTGAAGTGACATGGAGGCATATCTCTTAGGTGTTTTTATAGGAGAGTAAACTCAGTGAAGTGACATGGAGGCATATCTCTGGGTTTTATATGAGAGTAAACTCAGTGAAGTGACATGGAGGCATATCTCTTAGGTGTTTTTATATGAGTGTAAACTCAGTGAAGTGACATTGAGACATATCTCGTAGGTGTTTTTATATGAGTAAACTCAGTGAAGTGACATTGAGACATATCTCTTAGGTGTTTTTATATGAGTAAACTCAGTGAAGTGACATGGAGGCATATCTCTTATGTGTTTTTATATGAGTAAACTCAGTGAAGTGACATTGAGACATATCTCTGGGTTTTATAAGAGAGTAAACTCAGTGAAGTGACATGGAGGCATATCTCTGGGTTTTATATGAGAGTAAACTCAGTGAAGTGACATGGAGGCATATCTCTTAGGTGTTTTTATATGAGTAAACTCAGTGAAGTGACATGGAAGCATATCTCTTAGCTGTTTTTATATGAGTAAACTCAGTGAAGTGACATTGAGACATTTGTCTTAGGTGTTTTTAGATGAGTTAACTCAGTGAAGTGACATTGAGACATTTATCTGGGTTTCATATGAGAGTAAACTCAGTGAAGTGACATGGAGACATATCTCTGGGTTTTATATGAGAGTAAACTCAGTGAAGTGACATTGAGACATATCTCTGGGTTTTATATGAGAGTAAACTTAGTGAAGTGACATGGAGGCATATCTCTTAGGTGTTTTTATATGAGTAAACTCAGTGAAGTGACATGGAAGCATATCTCTTAGCTGTTTTTATATGAGTAAACTCAGTGAAGTGACATTGAGACATGTCTCTGGGTTTTATATGAGAGTAAACACAGTGAAGTGACATGGAGGCATATCTCTTAGGTGTTTTTATATGAGAGTAAACTCAGTGAAGTGACATGGAGGCATATCTCTTAGGTGTTTTTATTTGAGTGTAAACTCAGTGAAGTGACATTGAGACATATCTCTTAGGTGTTTTTATATGAGTAACCTCAGTGAAGTGACATTGAGACATATCTCTGGGTTTTATGAGAGTAAACTCAGTGAAGTGACATGGAGGCATATCTCTTAGGTGTTTTTATATGAGTAAACTCAGTGAAGTGACATGGAAGCATATCTCTTAGCTGTTTTTATATGAGTAAACTCAGTGAAGTGACATGGAGACATATCTCTTAGGTGTTTTTATATGAGAGTAATGTCAGTGAAGTAACATGGAGACATATCTCTTAGGTGTTTTTATATGAGTAAACTCAGTGAAGTGACATTGAGACATTTGTCTTAGGTGTTTTTAGATGAGTTAACTCAGTGAAGTGACATTGAGACATTTCTCTGGGTTTCATATGAGAGTAAACTCAGTGAAGTGACATTGAGACATATCTCTGGGTTTTATATGAGAGTAAACTCAGTGAAGTGACATGGAGACATATCTCTTAGGTGTTTTTATATGAGAGTAAACTCAGTGAAGTGACATAGAGACATATCTCTGGGTTTTATATGAGAGTAAACTCAGTGAAGTGACATTGAGACATATCTCTGGGTTTTATATGAGAGTAAACTCAGTGAAGTGACATGGAGGCATATCTCTTAGGTGTTGTTATATGAGTAAACTCAGTGAAGTGACATGGAAGCATATCTCTTAGCTGTTTTTATATGAGTAAACTCAGTGAAGTGACATGGAGGCATATCTCTTAGGTGTTTTTATATGAGAGTAAACTCAGTGAAGTGACATGGAGGCATATCTCTTAGGTGTTTTTATTTGAGTGTAAACTCAGTGAAGTGACATTGAGACATATCTCTTAGGTGTTTTTATTTGAGAGTAAACTCAGTGAAGTGACATGGAGACATATCTCTTAGGTGTTTTTATATGAGAGTAAACTCAGTGAAGTGACATGGAGACATATCTCTGGGTTTTATATGAGAGTAAACTCAGTGAAGTGACATTGAGACATATCTCTGGGTTTTATATGAGAGTAAACTCAGTGAAGTGACATGGAGGCATATCTCTTATGTGTTTTTATATGAGAGTAAACTCAGTGAAGTGACATTGAGACATATTTCTGGGTATTATATGAGAGTAAACTCAGTGAAGTGACATGGAGGCATATCTCTTAGGTGTTTTTATATGAGTAAACTCAGTGAAGTGACATGGAAGCATATCTCTTAGGTGTTTTTATATGAGTAAACTCAGTGAAGTGACATGGAAGCATATCTCTTAGCTGTTTTTATATGAGTAAACTCAGTGAAGTGACATGGAGGCATATGTCTTAGGTGTTTTTATATGAGTAACCTCAGTGAAGTGACATTGAGACATGTCTCTTGGTTTTATATGAGAGTAAACACAGTGAAGTGACATGGAGGCATATCTCTTAGCTGTTTTTATATGAGAGTAAACTCAGTGAAGTGACATGGAGGCATATCTCTTAGGTGTATTTATTTGAGTGTAAACTCAGTGAAGTTACATTGAGACATATCTCTTAGGTGTTTTTATATGAGTAAACTCAGTGAAGTGACATTGAGACATGTCTCTTGGTTTTATATGAGAGTAAACACAGTGAAGTGACATGGAGGCATATCTCTTAGGTGTTTTTATATGAGAGTAAACTCAGTGAAGTGACATGGAGGCATATCTCTGGGTTTTATGAGAGTAAACTCAGTGAAGTGACATGGAGGCATATCTCTGGGTTTTATATGAGAGTAAACTCAGTGAAGTGACATGGAGGCATATCTCTTAGGTGTTTTTATATGAGTAAACTCAGTGAAGTGACATGGAAGCATATCTCTGGGTTTTATGAGAGTAAACTCAGTGAAGTGACATGGAGGCATATCTCTGGGTTTTATATGAGAGTAAACTCAGTGAAGTGACATGGAGGCATATCTCTTAGGTGTTTTTATATGAGTAAACTCAGTGAAGTGACATGGAGGCATATCTCTGGGTTTTATGAGAGTAAACTCAGTGAAGTGACATGGAGGCATATCTCTTAGGTGTTTTTATATGAGTAAACTCAGTGAAGTGACATGGAGGCATATCTCTTAGGTGTTTTTATATGAGTAAACTCAGTGAAGTGACATGGAGGCATATCTCTGGGTTTTATGAGAGTAAACTCAGTGAAGTGACATGGAGGCATATCTCTTAGCTGTTTTTATATGAGTAAACTCAGTGAAGTGACATGGAAGCATATCTCTTAGCTGTTTTTATATGAGTAAACTCAGTGAAGTGACATGGAGGCATATCTCTGGGTTTTATGAGAGTAAACTCAGTGAAGTGACATGGAGGCATATCTCTTAGGTGTTTTTATATGAGAGTAAACTCAGTGAAGTGACATGGAGACATATCTCTTAGGTGTTTCTATATGAGTAAACTCAGTGAAGTGACATGGAGACATTTGTCTTAGGTGTTTTTAGATGAGTTAACTCAGTGAAGTGACATTGAGACATTTCGCTGGGTTTCATATGAGAGTAAACTCAGTGAAGTGACATTGAGACATATCTCTGGGTTTTATATGAGAGTAAACTCAGTGAAGTGACATGGAGACATATCTCTTAGGTGTTTTTATATGAGAGTAAACTCAGTGAAGTGACATGGAGACATATCTCTTAGGTGTTTTTATATGAGTAAACTCAGTGAAGTGACATTGAGACATTTGTCTTAGGTGTTTTTAGATGAGTTAACTCAGTGAAGTGACATTGAGACATTTCTCTGGGTTTCATATGAGAGTAAACTCAGTGAATTGACATTGAGACATATCTCTGGGTTTTATATGAGAGTAAACTCAGTGAAGTGACATGGAGACATATCTCTTAGGTGTTTTTATATGAGAGTAAACTCAGTGAAGTGACATGGAGACATATATCTGGGTTTTATATGAGAGTAAACTCAGTGAAGTGACATTGAGACATATCTCTGGGTTTTATATGAGAGTAAACTCAGTGAAGTGACATGGAGACAAATCTCTTAGGTGTTTTTACATGAGTAAACTCAGTGAAGTGACATGGAGGCATATCTCTGGGTTTTATATGAGAGTAAACTCAGTGAAGTGACATGGAGACATATCTCTTAGGTGTTTTTATATGAGTAAACTCAGTGAAGTGACATGGAGGCATATCTCTGGGTTTTATGAGAGTAAACTCAGTGAAGTGACATGGAGGCATATCTCTTAGCTGTTTTTATATGAGTAAACTCAGTGAAGTGACATGGAGGCATATCTCTGGGTTTTATATGAGAGTAAACTCAGTGAAGTGACATGGAGGCATATCTCTTAGGTGTTTTTATATGAGAGTAAACTCAGTGAAGTGACATGGAGACATATCTCTTAGGTGTTTTTATATGAGTAAACTCAGTGAAGTGACATTGAGACATTTGTCTTAGGTGTTTTTAGATGAGTTAACTCAGTGAAGTGACATTGAGACATTTCTCTGGGTTTCATATGAGAGTAAACTCAGTGAATTGACATTGAGACATATCTCTGGGTTTTATATGAGAGTAAACTCAGTGAAGTGACATGGAGACATATCTCTTAGGTGTTTTTATATGAGAGTAAACTCAGTGAAGTGACATGGAGACATATCTCTGGGTTTTATATGAGAGTAAACTCAGTGAAGTGACATTGAGACATATCTCTGGGTTTTATATGAGAGTAAACTCAGTGAAGTGACATGGAGACAAATCTCTTAGGTGTTTTTACATGAGTAAACTCAGTGAAGTGACATGGAGGCATATCTCTGTGTTTTATATGAGAGTAAACTCAGTGAAGTGACATGGAGACATATCTCTTAGGTGTTTTTATATGAGAGTAAACTCAGTGAAGTGACATGGAGACATATCTCTGGGTTTTATATGAGAGTAAACTCAGTGAAGTGACATTGAGACATTTCTCTGGGTTTCATATGAGAGTAAACTCAGTGAAGTGACATTGAGACATATCTCTGTGTTTTATATGAGAGTAAACTCAGTGAAGTGACATGGAGACATATCTCTTAGGTGTTTTTATATGAGAGTAAACTCAGTGAAGTGACATGGAGACATATCTCTGGGTTTTATATGAGAGTAAACTCAGTGAAGTGACATTGAGACATATCTCTGGGTTTTATATGAGAGTAAACTCAGTGAAGTGACATGGAGACAAATCTCTTAGGTGTTTTTATATGAGTAAACTCAGTGAAGTGACATGGAGGCATATCTCTGGGTTTTATATGAGAGTAAACTCAGTGAAGTGACATGGAGGCATATCTCTTAGGTGTTTTTATATGAGAGTAAACTCAGTGAAGTGACATGGAGACATATCTCTTAGGTGTTTTTATATGAGTAAACTCAGTGAAGTGACATTGAGACATTTGTCTTAGGTGTTTTTAGATGAGTTAACTCAGTGAAGTGACATTGAGACATTTCTCTGGGTTTCATATGAGAGTAAACTCAGTGAATTGACATTGAGACATATCTCTGGGTTTTATATGAGAGTAAACTCAGTGAAGTGACATGGAGACATATCTCTTAGGTGTTTTTATATGAGAGTAAACTCAGTGAAGTGACATGGAGACATATCTCTGGGTTTTATATGAGAGTAAACTCAGTGAAGTGACATTGAGACATATCTCTGGGTTTTATATGAGAGTAAACTCAGTGAAGTGACATGGAGACAAATCTCTTAGGTGTTTTTACATGAGTAAACTCAGTGAAGTGACATGGAGGCATATCTCTGGGTTTTATGAGAGTAAACTCAGTGAAGTGACATGGAGGCATATCTCTGGGTTTTATATGAGAGTAAACTCAGTGAAGTGACATGGAGGCATATCTCTTAGGTGTTTTTATATGAGTAAACTCAGTGAAGTGACATGGAAGCATATCTCTTAGCTGTTTTTATATGAGAGTAAACTCAGTGAAGTGACATGGAAGCATATCTCTTAGCTGTTTTTATATGAGAGTAAACACAGTGAAGTGACATGGAGGCATATCTCTTAGGTGTTTTTATATGAGAGTAAACTCAGTGAAGTGACATGGAGGCATATCTCTTAGGTGTTTTTATTTGAGTGTAAACTCAGTGAAGTGACATTGAGACATATCTCTTAGGTGTTTTTATATGAGTAAACTCAGTGAAGTGACATTGAGACATATCTCTGGGTTTTATGAGAGTAAACTCAGTGAAGTGACATGGAGGCATATCTCTGGGTTTTATATGAGAGTAAACTCAGTGAAGTGACATGGAGGCATATCTCTTAGGTGTTTTTATATGAGTAAACTCAGTGAAGTGACATGGAAGCATATCTCTTAGCTGTTTTTATATGAGTAAACTCAGTGAAGTGACATGGAGGCATATCTCTGGGTTTTATGAGAGTAAACTCAGTGAAGTGACATGGAGGCATATCTCTTAGGTGTTTTTATATGAGTAAACTCAGTGAAGTGACATGGAGGCATACCTCTTAGGTGTTTTTATATGAGTAAACTCAGTGAAGTGACATGGAGGCATATCTCTGGGTTTTATGAGAGTAAACTCAGTGAAGTGACATGGAGGCATATCTCTTAGCTGTTTTTATATGAGTAAACTCAGTGAAGTGACATGGAGACATATCTCTTAGGTGTTTTTATATGAGAGTAAACTCAGTGAAGTGACATGGAGGCATATCTCTGGGTTTTATGAGAGTAAACTCAGTGAATTGACATGGAGCATATCTCTTAGGTGTTTTTATATGAGAGTAAACTCAGTGAAGTGACATGGAGACATATCTCTTAGGTGTTTTTATATGAGTAAACTCAGTGAAGTGACATTGAGACATTTGTCTTAGGTGTTTTTAGATGAGTTAACTCAGTGAAGTGACATTGAGACATTTCTCTGGGTTTCATATGAGAGTAAACTCAGTGAAGTGACATTGAGACATATCTCTGGGTTTTATATGAGAGTAAACTCAGTGAAGTGACATGGAGACATATCTCTTAGGTGTTTTTATATGAGAGTAAACTCAGTGAAGTGACATGGAGACATATCTCTGGGTTTTATATGAGAGTAAACTCAGTGAAGTGACATTGAGAAATATCTCTGGGTTTTATATGAGAGTAAACTCAGTGAAGTGACATGGAGACAAATCTCTTAGGTGTTTTTATATGAGTAAACTCAGTGAAGTGACATGGAGGCATATCTCTGGGTTTTATATGAGAGTAAACTCAGTGAAGTGACATGGAGGCATATCTCTTAGGTGTTTTTATATGAGAGTAAACTCAGTGAAGTGACATGGAGACATATCTCTTAGGTGTTTTTATATGAGTAAACTCAGTGAAGTGACATTGAGACATTTGTCTTAGGTGTTTTTAGATGAGTTAACTCAGTGAAGTGACATTGAGACATTTCTCTGGGTTTCATATGAGAGTAAACTCAGTGAATTGACATTGAGACATATCTCTGGGTTTTATATGAGAGTAAACTCAGTGAAGTGACATGGAGACATATCTCTTAGGTGTTTTTATATGAGAGTAAACTCAGTGAAGTGACATGGAGACATATCTCTGGGTTTTATATGAGAGTAAACTCAGTGAAGTGACATTGAGACATATCTCTGGGTTTTATATGAGAGTAAACTCAGTGAAGTGACATGGAGACAAATCTCTTAGGTGTTTTTACATGAGTAAACTCAGTGAAGTGACATGGAGGCATATCTCTGGGTTTTATATGAGAGTAAACTCAGTGAAGTGACATGGAGACATATCTCTTAGGTGTTTTTATATGAGTAAACTCAGTGAAGTGAAATTGAGACATATCTCTTAGGTGTTTTTATATGAGTAAACTCAGTGAAGTGACATTGAGGCATATCTCTTAGGTGTTTTTATATGAGAGTAAACTCAGTGAAGTGACATGGAGGCATATCTCTTAGGTGTTTTTATTTGAGAGTAAACTCAGTGAAGTGACATGGAGACATATCTCTTAGGTGTTTTTATATGAGTAAACTCAGTGAAGTGACATGGAGGCATATCTCTGGGTTTTATGAGAGTAAACTCAGTGAAGTGACATGGAGGCATATCTCTGGGTTTTATATGAGAGTAAACTCAGTGAAGTGACATGGAGGCATATCTCTTAGGTGTTTTTATATGAGTAAACTCAGTGAAGTGACATGGAAGCATATCTCTTAGCTGTTTTTATATGAGAGTAAACTCAGTGAAGTGACATGGAAGCATATCTCTTAGCTGTTTTTATATGAGAGTAAACACAGTGAAGTGACATGGAGGCATATCTCTGGGTTTTATATGAGAGTAAACTCAGTGAAATGACATGGAGGCATATATCTGGGTTTTATATGAGAGTAAACTCAGTGAAGTGACATGGAGGCATATCTCTGGGTTTTATATGAGAGTAAACTCTGTGAAGTGACATGGAGGCATATCTCTTAGGTGTTTTTATATGAGAGTAAACTCAGTGAAGTGACATGGAGACATATCTCTTAGGTGTTTTTATATGAGAGTAAACTCAGTGAAGTGACATGGAGGCATATCTCTTAGGTGTTTTTATATGAGAGTAAACTCAGTGAAGTGACATGGAATCATATCTCTTAGGTGTTTTTATATGAGTAAACTCAGTGAAGTGAAATTGAGACATATCTCTTAAGTGTTTTTATATGAGTAAACTCAGTGAAGTGAAATTGAGACATATCTCTTAGGTGTTTTTATATGAGAGTAAACTCAGTGAAGTGACATGGAGGCATATCTCTTAGGTGTTTTTATATGAGAGTAAACTCAGTGAAGTGACATGGAGGCATATCTCTGGGTTTTATATGAGAGTAAACTCAGTGAAGTGACATGGAGGCATATCTCTTAGGTGTTTTTATATGAGAGTAAACTCAGTGAAGTGACATGGAGACATATCTCTTATGTGTTTTTATATGAGAGTAAACTCAGTGAAGTGACATGGAGGCATATCTCTTAGGTGTTTTTAAATGAGAGTAAACTCAGTGAAGTGACATGGAGGCATATCTCTTAGGTGTTTTTATATGAGAGTAAACTCAGTGAAGTGACATGTAGGCATATCTCTGGGTTTTATATGAGAGTAAACTCAGTGAAGTGACATGGAGGCATATCTCTTAGGTGTTTTTATATGAGAGTAAACTCAGTGAAGTGACATGGAGGCATATCTCTTAGGTGTTTTTATATGAGAGTAAACTCAGTGAAGTGACATGGAAGCATATCTCTTAGGTGTTTTTATATGAGAGTAAACTCAGTGAAGTGACATGGAGGCATATCTCTGGGTTTTATATGAGAGTAAACTCAGTGAAGTGACATGGAGGCATATCTCTGGGTTTTATATGAGAGTAAACTCAGTGAAGTGACATGGAGGCATATCTCTTAGGTGTTTTTATATGAGAGTAAACTCAGTGAAGTGACATGGAGACATATCTCTTAGGTGTTTTTATTTGAGAGTAAACTCAGTGAAGTGACATGGAGGCATATCTCTGGGTTTTATATGAGAGTAAACTCAGTGAAGTGACATGGAGGCATATCTCTTAGGTGTTTTTATATGAGTAAACTCAGTGAAGTGACATGGAAGCATATCTCTTAGCTGTTTTTATATGAGAGTAAACTCAGTGAAGTGACATGGAAGCATATCTCTTAGCTGTTTTTATATGAGAGTAAACACAGTGAAGTGACATGGAGGCATATCTCTGGGTTTTATATGAGAGTAAACTCAGTGAAATGACATGGAGGCATATATCTGGGTTTTATATGAGAGTAAACTCAGTGAAGTGACATGGAGGCATATCTCTGGGTTTTATATGAGAGTAAACTCTGTGAAGTGACATGGAGGCATATCTCTTAGGTGTTTTTATATGAGAGTAAACTCAGTGAAGTGACATGGAGACATATCTCTTAGGTGTTTTTATATGAGAGTAAACTCAGTGAAGTGACATGGAGGCATATCTCTTAGGTGTTTTTATATGAGAGTAAACTCAGTGAAGTGACATGGAATCATATCTCTTAGGTGTTTTTATATGAGTAAACTCAGTGAAGTGAAATTGAGACATATCTCTTAAGTGTTTTTATATGAGTAAACTCAGTGAAGTGAAATTGAGACATATCTCTTAGGTGTTTTTATATGAGAGTAAACTCAGTGAAGTGACATGGAGGCATATCTCTTAGGTGTTTTTATATGAGAGTAAACTCAGTGAAGTGACATGGAGGCATATCTCTGGGTTTTATATGAGAGTAAACTCAGTGAAGTGACATGGAGGCATATCTCTTAGGTGTTTTTATATGAGAGTAAACTCAGTGAAGTGACATGGAGACATATCTCTTATGTGTTTTTATATGAGAGTAAACTCAGTGAAGTGACATGGAGGCATATCTCTTAGGTGTTTTTAAATGAGAGTAAACTCAGTGAAGTGACATGGAGGCATATCTCTTAGGTGTTTTTATATGAGAGTAAACTCAGTGAAGTGACATGTAGGCATATCTCTGGGTTTTATATGAGAGTAAACTCAGTGAAGTGACATGGAGGCATATCTCTTAGGTGTTTTTATATGAGAGTAAACTCAGTGAAGTGACATGGAGGCATATCTCTTAGGTGTTTTTATATGAGAGTAAACTCAGTGAAGTGACATGGAAGCATATCTCTTAGGTGTTTTTATATGAGAGTAAACTCAGTGAAGTGACATGGAGGCATATCTCTGGGTTTTATATGAGAGTAAACTCAGTGAAGTGACATGGAGGCATATCTCTGGGTTTTATATGAGAGTAAACTCAGTGAAGTGACATGGAGGCATATCTCTTAGGTGTTTTTATATGAGAGTAAACTCAGTGAAGTGACATGGAGACATATCTCTTAGGTGTTTTTATTTGAGAGTAAACTCAGTGAAGTGACATGGAGGCATATCTCTGGGTTTTATATGAGAGTAAACTCAGTGAAGTGACATGGAGGCATATCTCTTAGGTGTTTTTATATGAGAGTAAACTCAGTGAAGTGACATGGAGACATATCTCTTAGGTGTTTTTATTTGAGAGTAAACTCAGTGAAGTGACATGGAGGCATATCTCTGGGTTTTATATGAGAGTAAACTCAGTGAAGTGACATGGAGGCATATCTGTTAGGTGTTTTTATTTGAGAGTAAACTCAGTGAAGTGACATGGAGGCATATCTCTGGGTTTTATATGAGAGTAAACTCAGTGAAGTGACATGGAGGCATATATCTGGGTTTTATATGAGAGTAAACTCAGTGAAGTGACATGGAGGCATATCTCTGGGTTTTATATGAGAGTAAACTCAGTGAAGTGACATGGAGGCATATCTCTTAGGTGTTTTTATATGAGAGTAAACTCAGTGAAGTGACATGGAGGCATATCTCTTAGGTGTTTTTATATGAGAGTAAACTCAGTGAAGTGACATGGAAGCATATCTCTTAGGTGTTTTTATATGAGTAAACTCAGTGAAGTGAAATTGAGACATATCTCTTAGGTGTTTTTATATGAGTAAACTCAGTGAAGTGAAATTGAGACATATCTCTTAGGTGTTTTTATATGAGAGTAAACTCAGTGAAGTGACATGGAGGCATATCTCTTAGGTGTTTTTATATGAGAGTAAACTCAGTGAAGTGACATGGAGGCATATCTCTGGGTTTTATATGAGAGTAAACTCAGTGAAGTGACATGGAGGCATATCTCTTAGGTGTTTTTATATGAGAGTAAACTCAGTGAAGTGACATGGAGGCATATCTCTTAGGTGTTTTTATATGAGAGTAAACTCAGTGAAGTGACATGGAAGCATATCTCTTAGGTGTTTTTATATGAGAGTAAACTCAGTGAAGTGACATGGAGGCATATCTCTTAGGTGTTTTATTTGAGTGTAAACTCAGTGAAGTGACATTGAGACATATCTCTTAGGGGTTTTTACATGAGTAAACTCAGTGAAGTGACATTGAGACATATCTCTTAGGTGTTTTTATATGAGTAAACTCAGTGAAGTGACATGGAGCCATATCTCTGGGTTTTATGAGAGTAAACTCAGTGAAGTGACATGGAAGCATATCTCTGGGTTTTATGAGAGTAAACTCAGTGAAGTGACATGGAGGCATATCTCTTAGGTGTTTTTATATGAGTAAACTCAGTGAAGTGACATGGAGGCATATCTCTTAGCTGTTTTTATATGAGTAAACTCAGTGAAGTAACATGGAGACATATCTCTTAGGTGTTTTTATATGAGTAAACTCAGTGAAGTGACATTGAGACATTTGTCTTAGGTGTTTTTAGATGAGATAACTCAGTGAAGTGACATTGAGACATTTCTCTGGTTTTCATATGAGAGTAAACTCAGTGAAGTGACATTGAGACATATCTCTGGGTTTTATATGAGAGTAAACTCAGTGAAGTGACATGGAGACATATCTCTTAGGTGTTTTTATATGAGAGTAAACTCAGTGAAGTGACATGGAGACATATCTCTGGGTTTTATATGAGAGTAAACTCAGTGAAGTGACATTGAGACCTATCTCTGGGTTTTATATGAGAGTAAACTCAGTGAAGTGACATGGAGACAAATCTCTTAGGTGTTTTTATATGAGTAAACTCAGTGAAGTGACATTGAGACATATCTCTTAGGTGTTTTTATATGAGTAAACTTAGTGAAGTGACATTGAGACATATCTCTGGGTTTTATATGAGAGTAAACTCAGTGAAGTGACATTGAGACATATCTCTTAGGTGTTTTCATATGAGAGTAAACTCAGTGAAGTGACATGGAGACATATCTCTTAGGTGTTTTTATATGAGTAAACTCAGTGAAGTGACATGGAGGCATATCTCTGGGTTTTATGAGAGTAAACTCAGTGAAGTGACATGGAGGCATATCTCTGGGTTTTATATGAGAGTAAACTCAGTGAAGTGACATGGAGACATATCTCTTAGGTGTTTTTACATGAGTAAACTCAGTGAAGTGACATGGAAGCATATCTCTTAGCTGTTTTTATATGAGTAAACTCAGTGAAGTGACATGGAGACATATCTCTTAGGTGTTTTTATATGAGAGTAAACTCAGTGAAGTGACATGGAGGCATATCTCTGGGTTTTATGAGAGTAAACTCAGTGAAGTGACATGGAGGCATATCTCTTAGGTGTTTTTATATGAGAGTAAACTCAGTGAAGTGACATTGAGACATCTGTCTTAGGTGTTTTTAGATGAGTTAACTCAGTGAAGTGACATTGAGACATTTCTCTGGGTTTCATATGAGAGTAAACTCAGTGAAGTGACATTGAGACATATCTCTGGGTTTTATATGAGAGTAAACTCAGTGAAGTGACATGGAGACATATCTCTTAGGTGTTTTTATATGAGAGTAAACTCAGTGAAGTGACATGGAGACATATCTCTGGGTTTTATATGAGAGTAAACTCAGTGAAGTGACATTGAGACATATCTCTGGGTTTTATATGAGAGTAAACTCAGTGAAGTGACATTGAGACATATCTCTGGGTTTTATATGAGAGTAAACTCAGTGAAGTGACGTGGAGGAATATCTCTTAGGTGTTTTATTTGAGTGTAAACTCAGTGAAGTGACATTGAGACATATCTCTTAGGTGTTTTTATTTGAGAGTAAACTCAGTGAAGTGACATGGAAGCATATCTCTGGGTTTTATATGAGAGTAAACTCAGTGAAGTGACATGGAGACATATCTCTTAGGTGTTTTTATTTGAGAGTAAACTCAGTGAAGTGACATGGAGGCATATCTCTTAGGTGTTTTTATTTGAGAGTAAACTCAGTGAAGTGACATGGAGGCATATCTCTGGGTTTTATATGAGAGTAAACTCAGTGAAGTGACATGGAGGCATATCTCTTAGGTGTTTTTATATGAGAGTAAACTCAGTGAAGTGACATGGAGACATATCTCTTAGGTGTTTTTATATGAGAGTAAACTCAGTGAAGTGACATGGAGGCATATCTCTGTGTTTTATATGAGAGTAAACTCAGTGAAGTGACATGGAGGCATATCTCTGGGTTTTATATGAGAGTAAACTCAGTGAAGTGACATGGAGGCATATCTCTTAGGTGTTTTTATATGAGAGTAAACTCAGTGAAGTGACATGGAGGCATATCTCTGGGTTTTATATGAGAGTAAACTCAGTGAAGTGACATGGAGGCATATCTCTGGGTTTTATATGAGAGTAAACTCAGTGAAGTGACATGGAGGCATATCTCTTAGGTGTTTTTATATGAGAGTAAACTCAGTGAAGTGACATGGAGACATATCTCTTAGGTGTTTTTATTTGAGAGTAAACTCAGTGAAGTGACATGGAGGCATATCTCTGGGTTTTATATGAGAGTAAACTCAGTGAAGTGACATGGAGGTTTATCTCTTAGGTGTTTTTATAGGAGAGTAAACTCAGTGAAGTGACATGGAGACATATCTCTGGGTTTTATATGAGAGTAAACTCAGTGAAGTGACATGGAGGCATATCTGTTAGGTGTTTTTTATTTGAGAGTAAACTCAGTGAAGTGACATGGAGGCATATCTCTGGGTTTTATATGAGAGTAAACTCAGTGAAGTGACATGGAGGCATATCTCTTAGGTGTTTTTATATGAGAGTAAACTCAGTGAAGTGACATGGAGACATATCTCTGGGTTTTATATGAGAGTAAACTCAGTGAAGTGACATGGAGGCATATCTGTTAGGTGTTTTTATTTGAGAGTAAACTCAGTGAAGTGACATGGAGGCATATCTCTGGGTTTTATATGAGAGTAAACTTAGTGAAGTGACATGGAGGCATATCTGTTAGGTGTTTTTATTTGAGAGTAAACTCAGTGAAGTGACATGGAGGCATATCTCTGGGTTTTATATGAGAGTAAACTCAGTGAAGTGACATGGAGGCATATATCTGGGTTTTATATGAGAGTAAACTCAGTGAAGTGACATGGAGGCATATCTCTGGGTTTTATATGAGAGTAAACTCAGTGAAGTGACATGGAGGCATATCTCTTAGGTGTTTTTATATGAGAGTAAACTCAGTGAAGTGACATGGAGACATATCTCTTAGGTGTTTTTATATGAGAGTAAACTCAGTGAAGTGACATGGTGGCATATCTCTTAGGTGTTTTTAAATGAGAGTAAACTCAGTGAAGTGACATGGAGGCATATCTCTGGGTTTTATATGAGAGTAAACTCAGTGAAGTGACATGGAGGCATATCTCTGGGTTTTATATGAGAGTAAACTCAGTGAAGTGACATGGAGGCATATCTCTGGGTTTTATATGAGAGTAAACTCAGTGAAGTGACATGGAGGCATATCTCTTAGGTGTTTTTATAGGAGAGTAAACTCAGTGAAGTGACATGGAGACATATCTCTGGGTTTTATATGAGAGTAAACTCAGTGAAGTGACATGGAGGCATATCTGTTAGGTGTTTTTTATTTGAGAGTAAACTCAGTGAAGTGACATGGAGGCATATCTCTGGGTTTTATATGAGAGTAAACTCAGTGAAGTGACATGGAGGCATATCTCTTAGGTGTTTTTATATGAGAGTAAACTCAGTGAAGTGACATGGTGGCATATCTCTTAGGTGTTTTTAAATGAGAGTAAACTCAGTGAAGTGACATGGAGGCATATCTCTTAGGTGTTTTTATATGAGAGTAAACTCAGTGAAGTGACATGGAGACATATCTCTGGGTTTTATATGAGAGTAAACTCAGTGAAGTGACATGGAGGCATATCTGTTAGGTGTTTTTTATTTGAGAGTAAACTCAGTGAAGTGACATGGAGGCATATCTCTGGGTTTTATATGAGAGTAAACTCAGTGAAGTGACATGGAGGCATATCTCTTAGGTGTTTTTATATGAGAGTAAACTCAGTGAAGTGACATGGAGACATATCTCTGGGTTTTATATGAGAGTAAACTCAGTGAAGTGACATGGAGGCATATCTGTTAGGTGTTTTTATTTGAGAGTAAACTCAGTGAAGTGACATGGAGGCATATCTCTGGGTTTTATATGAGAGTAAACTCAGTGAAGTGACATGGAGGCATATCTGTTAGGTGTTTTTATTTGAGAGTAAACTCAGTGAAGTGACATGGAGGCATATCTCTGGGTTTTATATGAGAGTAAACTCAGTGAAGTGACATGGAGGCATATATCTGGGTTTTATATGAGAGTAAACTCAGTGAAGTGACATGGAGGCATATCTCTGGGTTTTATATGAGAGTAAACTCAGTGAAGTGACATGGAGGCATATCTCTTAGGTGTTTTTATATGAGAGTAAACTCAGTGAAGTGACATGGAGACATATCTCTTAGGTGTTTTTATATGAGAGTAAACTCAGTGAAGTGACATGGAGGCATATCTCTTAGGTGTTTTTAAATGAGAGTAAACTCAGTGAAGTGACATGGAGGCATATCTCTGGGTTTTATATGAGAGTAAACTCAGTGAAGTGACATGGAGGCATATCTCTGGGTTTTATATGAGAGTAAACTCAGTGAAGTGACATGGAGGCATATCTCTGGGTTTTATATGAGAGTAAACTCAGTGAAGTGACATGGAGGCATATCTCTTAGGTGTTTTTATAGGAGAGTAAACTCAGTGAAGTGACATGGAGACATATCTCTGGGTTTTATATGAGAGTAAACTCAGTGAAGTGACATGGAGGCATATCTGTTAGGTGTTTTTTATTTGAGAGTAAACTCAGTGAAGTGACATGGAGGCATATCTCTGGGTTTTATATGAGAGTAAACTCAGTGAAGTGACATGGAGGCATATCTCTTAGGTGTTTTTATATGAGAGTAAACTCAGTGAAGTGACATGGAGACATATCTCTGGGTTTTATATGAGAGTAAACTCAGTGAAGTGACATGGAGGCATATCTGTTAGGTGTTTTTATTTGAGAGTAAACTCAGTGAAGTGACATGGAGGCATATCTCTTAGGTGTTTTTATATGAGAGTAAACTCAGTGAAGTGACATGGAGACATATCTCTGGGTTTTATATGAGAGTAAACTCAGTGAAGTGACATGGAGGCATATCTGTTAGGTGTTTTTATTTGAGAGTAAACTCAGTGAAGTGACATGGAGGCATATCTCTGGGTTTTATATGAGAGTAAACTCAGTGAAGTGACATGGAGGCATATATCTGGGTTTTATATGAGAGTAAACTCAGTGAAGTGACATGGAGGCATATCTCTGGGTTTTATATGAGAGTAAACTCAGTGAAGTGACATGGAGGCATATCTCTTAGGTGTTTTTATATGAGAGTAAACTCAGTGAAGTGACATGGAGACATATCTCTTAGGTGTTTTTATATGAGAGTAAACTCAGTGAAGTGACATGGTGGCATATCTCTTAGGTGTTTTTAAATGAGAGTAAACTCAGTGAAGTGACATGGAGGCATATCTCTTAGGTGTTTTTATATGAGAGTAAACTCAGTGAAGTGACATGGAGACATATCTCTGGGTTTTATATGAGAGTAAACTCAGTGAAGTGACATGGAGGCATATCTGTTAGGTGTTTTTATTTGAGAGTAAACTCAGTGAAGTGACATGGAGGCATATCTCTGGGTTTTATATGAGAGTAAACTCAGTGAAGTGACATGGAGGCATATCTCTTAGGTGTTTTTATATGAGAGTAAACTCAGTGAAGTGACATGGAGACATATCTCTGGGTTTTATATGAGAGTAAACTCAGTGAAGTGACATGGAGGCATATCTGTTAGGTGTTTTTATTTGAGAGTAAACTCAGTGAAGTGACATGGAGGCATATCTCTGGGTTTTATATGAGAGTAAACTCAGTGAAGTGACATGGAGGCATATCTGTTAGGTGTTTTTATTTGAGAGTAAACTCAGTGAAGTGACATGGAGGCATATCTCTGGGTTTTATATGAGAGTAAACTCAGTGAAGTGACATGGAGGCATATATCTGGGTTTTATATGAGAGTAAACTCAGTGAAGTGACATGGAGGCATATCTCTGGGTTTTATATGAGAGTAAACTCAGTGAAGTGACATGGAGGCATATCTCTTAGGTGTTTTTATATGAGAGTAAACTCAGTGAAGTGACATGGAGACATATCTCTTAGGTGTTTTTATATGAGAGTAAACTCAGTGAAGTGACATGGAGGCATATCTCTTAGGTGTTTTTAAATGAGAGTAAACTCAGTGAAGTGACATGGAGGCATATCTCTGGGTTTTATATGAGAGTAAACTCAGTGAAGTGACATGGAGGCATATCTCTGGGTTTTATATGAGAGTAAACTCAGTGAAGTGACATGGAGGCATATCTCTTAGGTGTTTTTATATGAGAGTAAACTCAGTGAAGTGACATGGAGACATATCTCTTAGGTGTTTTTATTTGAGAGTAAACTCAGTGAAGTGACATGGAGGCATATCTCTGGGTTTTATATGAGAGTAAACTCAGTGAAGTGACATGGAGGCATATCTCTTAGGTGTTTTTATAGGAGAGTAAACTCAGTGAAGTGACATGGAGACATATCTCTGGGTTTTATATGAGAGTAAACTCAGTGAAGTGACATGGAGGCATATCTGTTAGGTGTTTTTATTTGAGAGTAAACTCAGTGAAGTGACATGGAGGCATATCTCTGGGTTTTATATGAGAGTAAACTCAGTGAAGTGACATGGAGGCATATCTCTTAGGTGTTTTTATATGAGAGTAAACTCAGTGAAGTGACATGGAGACATATCTCTGGGTTTTATATGAGAGTAAACTCAGTGAAGTGACATGGAGGCATATCTGTTAGGTGTTTTTATTTGAGAGTAAACTCAGTGAAGTGACATGGAGGCATATCTCTTAGGTGTTTTTATATGAGAGTAAACTCAGTGAAGTGACATGGAGACATATCTCTGGGTTTTATATGAGAGTAAACTCAGTGAAGTGACATGGAGGCATATCTGTTAGGTGTTTTTATTTGAGAGTAAACTCAGTGAAGTGACATGGAGGCATATCTCTGGGTTTTATATGAGAGTACACTTAGTGAAGTGACATGGAGGCATATCTGTTAGGTGTTTTTATATGAGAGTAAACTCAGTGAAGTGACATGGAGACATATCTCTTAGGTGTTTTTATATGAGAGTAAACTCAGTGAAGTGACATGGAGGCATATCTCTTAGGTGTTTTTAAATGAGAGTAAACTCAGTGAAGTGACATGGAGGCATATCTCTTATGTGTTTTTATATGAGAGTAAACTCAGTGAAGTGACATGGAGGCATATCTCTGGGTTTTATATGAGAGTAAACTCAGTGAAGTGACATGGAGGCATATCTCTTAGGTGTTTTTATATGAGAGTAAACTCAGTGAAGTGACATGGAGGCATATCTCTTAGGTGTTTTTATATGAGAGTAAACTCAGTGAAGTAACATGGAAGCATATCTCTTAGGTGTTTTTATATGAGAGTAAACTCAGTGAAGTGACATGGAGACATATCTCTTAGGTGTTTTTATTTGAGAGTAAACTCAGTGAAGTGACATGGAGGCATATCTCTGGGTTTTATATGAGAGTAAACTCAGTGAAGTGACATGGAGGCATATCTGTTAGGTGTTTTTATTTGAGAGTAAACTCAGTGAAGTGACATGGAGGCATATCTCTGGGTTTTATATGAGAGTAAACTCAGTGAAGTGACATGGAGGCATATATCTGGGTTTTATATGAGAGTAAACTCAGTGAAGTGACATGGAGGCATATCTCTGGGTTTTATATGAGAGTAAACTCAGTGAAGTGACATGGAGGCATATCTCTTAGGTGTTTTTATATGAGAGTAAACTCAGTGAAGTGACATGGAGACATATCTCTTAGGTGTTTTTATATGAGAGTAAACTCAGTGAAGTGACATGGAGGCATATCTCTTAGGTGTTTTTATATGAGAGTAAACTCAGTGAAGTGACATGGAAGCATATCTCTTAGGTGTTTTTATATGAGTAAACTCAGTGAAGTGAAATTGAGACATATCTCTTAGGTGTTTTTATATGAGTAAACTCAGTGAAGTGAAATTGAGACATATCTCTTAGGTGTTTTTATATGAGAGTAAACTCAGTGAAGTGACATGGAGGCATATCTCTTAGGTGTTTTTATATGAGAGTAAACTCAGTGAAGTGACATGGAGGCATATCTCTGGGTTTTATATGAGAGTAAACTCAGTGAAGTGACATGGAGGCATATCTCTTAGGTGTTTTTATATGAGAGTAAACTCAGTGAAGTGACATGGAGGCATATCTCTTAGGTGTTTTTATATGAGAGTAAACTCAGTGAAGTGACATGGAAGCATATCTCTTAGGTGTTTTTATATGAGAGTAAACTCAGTGAAGTGACATGGAGGCATATCTCTTAGGTGTTTTATTTGAGTGTAAACTCAGTGAAGTGACATTGAGACATATCTCTTAGGGGTTTTTACATGAGTAAACTCAGTGAAGTGACATTGAGACATATCTCTTAGGTGTTTTTATATGAGTAAACTCAGTGAAGTGACATGGAGCCATATCTCTGGGTTTTATGAGAGTAAACTCAGTGAAGTGACATGGAAGCATATCTCTGGGTTTTATGAGAGTAAACTCAGTGAAGTGACATGGAGGCATATCTCTGGGTTTTATATGAGAGTAAACTCAGTGAAGTGACATGGAGGCATATCTCTTAGGTGTTTTTACATGAGCAAACTCAGTGAAGTGACATGGAGGCATATCTCTTAGGTGTTTTTACATGAGTAAACTCAGTGAAGTGACATGGAAGCATATCTCTTAGCTGTTTTTATATGAGTAAACTCAGTGAAGTAACATGGAGACATATCTCTTAGGTGTTTTTATATGAGTAAACTCAGTGAAGTGACATTGAGACATTTGTCTTAGGTGTTTTTAGATGAGATAACTCAGTGAAGTGACATTGAGACATTTCTCTGGGATTCATATGAGTAAACTCAGTGAAGTGACATTGAGACATATCTCTGGGTTTTATATGAGAGTAAACTCAGTGAAGTGACATGGAGACATATCTCTTAGGTGTTTTTATATGAGAGTAAACTCAGTGAAGTGACATGGAGACATATCTCTGGGTTTTATATGAGAGTAAACTCAGTGAAGTGACATGGAGACATATCTCTTAGGTGTTTTTATATGAGTTAACTCAGTGAAGTGACATTGAGACATGTCTCTGGGTTTTATATGAGAGTAAACACAGTGAAGTAACATGGAGGCATATCTCTTAGATGTTTTTATATGAGAGTAAACTCAGTGAAGTGACATGGAGGCATATCTCTTAGGTGTTTTTATTTGAGAGTAAACTCAGTGATGTGACATTGAGACATATCTCTTAGGTGTTTTTATATGAGTAAACTCAGTGAAGTAACATGGAGACATATCTCTTAGGTGTTTTTATATGAGTAAACTCAGTGAAGTGACATTGAGACATTTGTCTTAGGTGTTTTTAGATGAGATAACTCAGTGAAGTGACATTGAGACATTTCTCTGGTTTTCATATGAGAGTAAACTCAGTGAAGTGACATTGAGACTTATCTCTGGGTTTTATATGAGAGTAAACTCAGTGAAGTGACATGGAGACATATCTCTTAGGTGTTTTTATATGAGAGTAAACTCAGTGAAGTGACATGGAGACATATCTCTGGGTTTTATATGAGAGTAAACTCAGTGAAGTGACATTGAGACATATCTCTGGGTTTTATATGAGAGTAAACTCAGTGAAGTGACATGGAGACAAATCTCTTAGGTGTTTTTATATGAGTAAACTCAGTGAAGTGACATTGAGACATATCTCTTAGGTGTTTTTATATGAGTAAACTCAGTGAAGTGACATTGAGACATGTCTCTGGGTTTTATATGAGAGTAAACACAGTGAAGTAACATGGAGGCATATCTCTAAGGTGTTTTCATATGAGAGTAAACTCAGTGAAGTGACATGGAGGCATATCTCTTAGGTGTTTTTATTTGAGAGTAAACTCAGTGATGTGACATTGAGACATATCTCTTAGGTGTTTTTATATGAGTAAACTCAGTGAAGTGACATGGAGACATATCTCTTAGGTGTTTTTATATGAGTAAACTCAGTGAAGTGACATGGAGGCATATCTCTGGGTTTTATGAGAGTAAACTCAGTGAAGTGACATGGAGGCATATCTCTGGGTTTTATATGAGAGTAAACTCAGTGAAGTGACATGGAGACATTTGTCTTAGGTGTTTTTAGATGAGTTAACTCAGTGAAGTGACATTGAGACATTTCTCTGGGTTTTATATGAGAGTAAACTTAGTGAAGTGACATTGAGACATATCTCTGGGTTTTATATGAGAGTAAACTCAGTGAAGTGACATGGAGACAAATCTCTTAGGTGTTTTTACATGAGTAAACTCAGTGAAGTGACATGGAGGCATATCTCTGTGTTTTATATGAGAGTAAACTCAGTGAAGTGACATGGAGGCATATCTCTTAGGTGTTTTTACATGAGTAAACTCAGTGAAGTGACATGGAAGCATATCTCTTAGCTGTTTTTATATGAGTAAACTCAGTGAAGTGACATGGAGACATATCTCTTAGGTGTTTCTATATGAGAGTAAACTCAGTGAAGTGACATGGAGGCATATCTCTGGGTTTTATGAGAGTAAACTCAGTGAAGTGACATGGAGGCATATCTCTTAGGTGTTTTTATATGAGCGTAAACTCAGTGAAGTGACATGGAGACATATCTCTTAGGTGTTTTTATATGAGTAAACTCAGTGAAGTGACATGGAGGCATATCTCTGGGTTTTATATGAGAGTAAACTCAGTGAAGTGACATGGAGGCATATCTCTGGGTTTTATATGAGAGTAAACTCAGTGAAGTGACATGGAGGCATATCTCTTAGGTGTTTTTATATGAGAGTAAACTCAGTGAAGTGACATGGAGACATATCTCTTAGGTGTTTTTATTTGAGAGTAAACTCAGTGAAGTGACATGGAGGCATATCTCTGGGTTGTATATGAGAGTAAACTCAGTGAAGTGACATGGAGGCATATCTGTTAGGTGATTTTATTTGAGAGTAAACTCAGTGAAGTGACATGGAGGCATATCTCTGGGTTTTATATGAGAGTAAACTCAGTGAAGTGACATGGAGGCATATATCTGGGTTTTATATGAGAGTAAACTCAGTGAAGTGACATGGAGGCATATCTCTGGGTTTTATATGAGAGTAAACTCAGTGAAGTGACATGGAGGCATATCTCTTAGGTGTTTTTATATGAGAGTAAACTCAGTGAAGTGACATGGAAGCATATCTCTTAGGTGTTTTTATATGAGAGTAAACTCAGTGAAGTGACATGGAGGCATATCTCTTAGGTGTTTTATTTGAGTGTAAACTCAGTGAAGTGACATTGAGACATATCTCTTAGGGGTTTTTACATGAGTAAACTCAGTGAAGTGACATTGAGACATATCTCTTAGGTGTTTTTATATGAGTAACCTCAGTGAAGTGACATGGAGCCATATCTCTGGGTTTTATGAGAGTAAACTTAGTGAAGTGACATGGAAGCATATCTCTGCGTTTTATGAGAGTAAACTCAGTGAAGTGACATGGAGGCATATCTCTGGGTTTTATATGAGAGTAAACTCAGTGAAGTGACATGGAGGCATATCTCTTAGGTGTTTTTACATGAGCAAACTCAGTGAAGTGACATGGAAGCATATCTCTTAGCTGTTTTTATATGAGTAAACTCAGTGAAGTAACATGGAGACATATCTCTTAGGTGTTTTTATATGAGTAAACTCAGTGAAGTGACATTGAGACATTTGTCTTAGGTGTTTTTAGATGAGATAACTCAGTGAAGTGACATTGAGACATTTCTCTGGGATTCATATGAGTAAACTCAGTGAAGTGACATTGAGACATATCTCTGGGTTTTATATGAGAGTAAACTCAGTGAAGTGACATGGAGACATATCTCTTAGGTGTTTTTATATGAGAGTAAACTCAGTGAAGTGACATGGAGACATATCTCTGGGTTTTATATGAGAGTAAACTCAGTGAAGTGACATGGAGACATATCTCTTAGGTGTTTTTATATGAGTTAACTCAGTGAAGTGACATTGAGACATGTCTCTGGGTTTTATATGAGAGTAAACACAGTGAAGTAACATGGAGGCATATCTCTTAGATGTTTTTATATGAGAGTAAACTCAGTGAAGTGACATGGAGGCATATCTCTTAGGTGTTTTTATTTGAGAGTAAACTCAGTGATGTGACATTGAGACATATCTCTTAGGTGTTTTTATATGAGTAAACTCAGTGAAGTAACATGGAGACATATCTCTTAGGTGTTTTTATATGAGTAAACTCAGTGAAGTGACATTGAGACATATCTCTTAGGTGTTTTTATATGAGAGTAAACTCAGTGAAGTGACATGGAGGCATATCTCTTAGGTGTTTGTATATGAGAGTAAACTCAGTGAAGTGACATGGAAGCATATCTCTTAGGTGTTTTTATATGAGTAAACTCAGTGAAGTGAAATTGAGACATATCTCTTAGGTGTTTTTATATGAGTAAACTCAGTGAAGTGAAATTGAGACATATCTCTTAGGTGTTTTTATATGAGAGTAAACTCAGTGAAGTGACATGGAGGCATATCTCTTAGGTGTTTTTATATGAGAGTAAACTCAGTGAAGTGACATGGAGGCATATCTCTGGGTTTTATATGAGAGTAAACTCAGTGAAGTGACATGGAGACAAATCTCTTAGGTGTTTTTATATGAGTAAACTCAGTGAAGTGACATTGAGACATATCTCTTAGGTGTTTTTATATGAGTAAACTCAGTGAAGTGACATTGAGACATGTCTCTGGGTTTTATATGAGAGTAAACACAGTGAAGTAACATGGAGGCATATCTCTAAGGTGTTTTTCATATGAGAGTAAACTCAGTGAAGTGACATGGAGGCATATCTCTTAGGTGTTTTTATTTGAGAGTAAACTCAGTGATGTGACATTGAGACATATCTCTTAGGTGTTTTTATATGAGTAAACTCAGTGAAGTGACATGGAGACATATCTCTTAGGTGTTTTTATATGAGTAAACTCAGTGAAGTGACATGGAGGCATATCTCTGGGTTTTATGAGAGTAAACTCAGTGAAGTGACATGGAGGCATATCTCTGGGTTTTATATGAGAGTAAACTCAGTGAAGTGACATGGAGACATTTGTCTTAGGTGTTTTTATATGAGTAAACTCAGTGAGGTGACATGGAGACATATCTCTTAGGTGTTTTTATATGAGTAAACTCAGTGAAGTGACATGGAGGCATATGTCTGGGTTTTATATGAGAGTAAACTCAGTGAAGTGACATGGAGGCATATCTCTTAGGTGTTTTTATATGAGTAAACTCAGTGAAGTGACATGGAAGCATATCTCTTAGCTGTTTTTATATGAGAGTAAACTCAGTGAAGTGACATGGAGACATATCTCTTAGGTGTTTTTATATGAGTAAACTCAGTGAAGTGACATTGAGACATTTGTCTTAGGTGTTTTTAGATGAGTTAACTCAGTGAAGTGACATTGAGACATTTCTCTGGGTTTTATATGAGAGTAAACTTAGTGAAGTGACATTGAGACATATCTCTGGGTTTTATATGAGAGTAAACTCAGTGAAGTGACATGGAGACATATCTCTTAGGTGTTTTTATTTGAGAGTAAACTCAGTGAAGTGACATGGAGGCATATCTCTGGGTTTTATATGAGAGTAAACTCAGTGAAGTGACATGGAGGCATATCTCTTAGGTGTTTTTATATGAGAGTAAACTCAGTGAAGTGACATGGAGACATATCTCTTAGGTGTTTTTATTTGAGAGTAAACTCAGTGAAGTGACATGGAGGCATATCTCTGGGTTGTATATGAGAGTAAACTCAGTGAAGTGACATGGAGGCATATCTGTTAGGTGATTTTATTTGAGAGTAAACTCAGTGAAGTGACATGGAGGCATATCTCTGGGTTTTATATGAGAGTAAACTCAGTGAAGTGACATGGAGGCATATATCTGGGTTTTATATGAGAGTAAACTCAGTGAAGTGACATGGAGGCATATCTCTGGGTTTTATATGAGAGTAAACTCAGTGAAGTGACATGGAGGCATATCTCTTAGGTGTTTTTATATGAGAGTAAACTCAGTGAAGTGACATGGAGACATATCTCTTAGGTGTTTTTATATGAGAGTAAACTCAGTGAAGTGACATGGAGGCATATCTCTTAGGTGTTTGTATATGAGAGTAAACTCAGTGAAGTGACATGGAAGCATATCTCTTAGGTGTTTTTATATGAGTAAACTCAGTGAAGTGAAATTGAGACATATCTCTTAGGTGTTTTTATATGAGTAAACTCAGTGAAGTGACATGGAGGCATATCTCTTAGGTGTTTTTATATGAGAGTAAACTCAGTGAAGTGACATGGAGGCATATCTCTGGGTTTTATATGAGAGTAAACTCAGTGAAGTGACATGGAGACAAATCTCTTAGGTGTTTTTATATGAGTAAACTCAGTGAAGTGACATTGAGACATATCTCTTAGGTGTTTTTATATGAGTAAACTCAGTGAAGTGACATTGAGACATGTCTCTGGGTTTTATATGAGAGTAAACACAGTGAAGTAACATGGAGGCATATCTCTAAGGTGTTTTCATATGAGAGTAAACTCAGTGAAGTGACATGGAGGCATATCTCTTAGGTGTTTTTATTTGAGAGTAAACTCAGTGATGTGACATTGAGACATATCTCTTAGGTGTTTTTATATGAGTAAACTCAGTGAAGTGACATGGAGACATATCTCTTAGGTGTTTTTATATGAGTAAACTCAGTGAAGTGACATGGAGGCATATCTCTGGGTTTTATGAGAGTAAACTCAGTGAAGTGACATGGAGGCATATCTCTGGGTTTTATATGAGAGTAAACTCAGTGAAGTGACATGGAGACATTTGTCTTAGGTGTTTTTATATGAGTAAACTCAGTGAGGTGACATGGAGACATATCTCTTAGGTGTTTTTATATGAGTAAACTCAGTGAAGTGACATGGAGGCATATCTCTGGGTTTTATATGAGAGTAAACTCAGTGAAGTGACATGGAGGCATATCTCTTAGGTGTTTTTATATGAGTAAACTCAGTGAAGTGACATGGAAGCATATCTCTTAGCTGTTTTTATATGAGAGTAAACTCAGTGAAGTGACATGGAGACATATCTCTTAGGTGTTTTTATATGAGTAAACTCAGTGAAGTGACATTGAGACATTTGTCTTAGGTGTTTTTAGATGAGTTAACTCAGTGAAGTGACATTGAGACATTTCTCTGGGTTTTATATGAGAGTAAACTTAGTGAAGTGACATTGAGACATATCTCTGGGTTTTATATGAGAGTAAACTCAGTGAAGTGACATGGAGACAAATCTCTTAGGTGTTTTTACATGAGTAAACTCAGTGAAGTGACATGGAGGCATATCTCTGTGTTTTATATCAGAGTAAACTCAGTGAAGTGACATGGAGGCATATCTCTTAGGTGTTTTTACATGAGTAAACTCAGTGAAGTGACATGGAAGCATATTTCTTAGCTGTTTTTATATGAGTAAACTCAGTGAAGTGACATGGAGACATATATCTTAGGTGTTTCTATATGAGAGTGGAGACATGGAGGCATATCTCTTAGGTGTTTTTATATGAGAGTAAACTCAGTGAAGTGACATGGAGACATATCTCTTAGGTGTTTTTATTTGAGAGTAAACTCAGTGAAGTGACATGGAGGCATATCTCTGGGTTTTATATGAGAGTAAACTCAGTGAAGTGACATGGAGGCATATCTCTTAGGTGTTTTTATATGAGAGTAAACTCAGTGAAGTGACATGGAGACATATCTCTTAGGTGTTTTTATTTGAGAGTAAACTCAGTGAAGTGACATGGAGGCATATCTCTGGGTTGTATATGAGAGTAAACTCAGTGAAGTGACATGGAGGCATATCTGTTAGGTGTTTTTATTTGAGAGTAAACTCAGTGAAGTGACATGGAGGCATATCTCTGGGTTTTATATGAGAGTAAACTCAGTGAAGTGACATGGAGGCATATATCTGGGTTTTATATGAGAGTAAACTCAGTGAAGTGACATGGAGGCATATCTCTTAGGTGTTTTTACATGAGTAAACTCAGTGAAGTGACATGGAAGCATATCTCTTAGCTGTTTTTATATGAGTAAACTCAGTGAAGTGACATGGAGACATATCTCTTAGGTGTTTTTATATTTCAGTGAAGTGACATGGAGGCATATCTCTGGGTTTTATATGAGAGTAAACTCAGTGAAGTGACATGGAGGCATATCTCTTAGGTGTTTTTATATGAGAGTAAACTCAGTGAAGTGACATGGAGGCATATCTCTTAGGTGTTTTTATATGAGAGTAAACTCAGTGAAGTGACATGGAAGCATATCTCTTAGGTGTTTTTATATGAGAGTAAACTCAGTGAAGTGACATGGAGGCATATCTCTTAGGTGTTTTATTTGAGTGTAAACTCAGTGAAGTGACATGGAGACATATCTCTTAGGGGTTTTTACATGAGTAAACTCAGTGAAGTGACATTGAGACATATCTCTTAGGTGTTTTTATATGAGTAAACTCAGTGAAGTGACATGGAGCCATATCTCTGGGTTTTATGAGAGTAAACTCAGTGAAGTGACATGGAGGCATATCTCTTAGGTGTTTTTATATGAGAGTAAACTCAGTGAAGTGACATGGAAGCATATCTCTTAGGGGTTTTTACATGAGTAAACTCAGTGAAGTGACATTGAGACATATCTCTTAGGTGTTTTTATATGAGTAAACTCAGTGAAGTGACATGGAGCCATATCTCTGGGTTTTATGAGAGTAAACTCAGTGAAGTGACATGGAAGCATATCTCTGGGTTTTATGAGAGTAAACTCAGTGAAGTGACATGGAGGCATATCTCTGGGTTTTATATGAGAGTAAACTCAGTGAAGTGACATGGAGGCATATCTCTTAGGTGTTTTTACATGAGCAAACTCAGTGAAGTGACATGGAAGCATATCTCTTAGCTGTTTTTATATGAGTAAACTCAGTGAAGTAACATGGAGACATATCTCTTAGGTGTTTTTATATGAGTAAACTCAGTGAAGTGACATTGAGACATTTGTCTTAGGTGTTTTTAGATGAGATAACTCAGTGAAGTGACATTGAGACATTTCTCTGGGTTTCATATGAGAGTAAACTCAGTGAAGTGACATTGAGACATATCTCTGGGTTTTATATGAGAGTAAACTCAGTGAAGTGACATGGAGACATATCTCTTAGGTGTTTTTATATGAGAGTAAACTCAGTGAAGTGACATGGAGACATATCTCGGGGTTTTATATGAGAGTAAACTCAGTGAAGTGACATTGAGACATATCTCTGGGTTTTATATGAGAGTAAACTCAGTGAAGTGACATGGAGACATATCTCTTAGGTGTTTTTATATGAGTTAACTCAGTGAAGTGACATTGAGACATGTCTCTGGGTTTTATATGAGAGTAAACACAGTGAAGTAACATGGAGGCATATCTCTTAGGTGTTTTTATATGAGTAAACTCAGTGAAGTGACATGGAGCCATATCTCTGGGTTTTATGAGAGTAAACTCAGTGAAGTGACATGGAAGCATATCTCTGGGTTTTATGAGAGTAAACTCAGTGAAGTGACATGGAGGCATATCTCTGGGTTTTATATGAGAGTAAACTCAGTGAAGTGACATGGAGGCATATCTCTAAGGTGTTTTCATATGAGAGTAAACTCAGTGAAGTGACATTGAGACATATCTCTTAGGTGTTTTTATATGAGTAAACTCAGTGAAGTGACATTGAGACATGTCTCTGGGTTTTATATGAGAGTAAACACAGTGAAGTAACATGGAGGCATATCTCTAAGGTGTTTTCATATGAGAGTAAACTCAGTGAAGTGACATGGAGGCATATCTCTTAGGTGTTTTTATTTGAGAGTAAACTCAGTGATGTGACATTGAGACATATCTCTTAGGTGTTTTTATATGAGTAAACTCAGTGAAGTGACATGGAGACATATCTCTTAGGTGTTTTTATATGAGTAAACTCAGTGAAGTGACATGGAGGCATATCTCTGGGTTTTATGAGAGTAAACTCAGTGAAGTGACATGGAGGCATATCTCTTAGGTGTTTTTACATGAGCAAACTCAGTGAAGTAACATGGAGACATATCTCTTAGGTGTTTTTATATGAGTAAACTCAGTGAAGTGACATTGAGACATTTGTCTTAGGTGTTTTTAGATGAGATAACTCAGTGAAGTGACATTGAGACATATCTCTGGGTTTTATATGAGAGTAAACTCAGTGAAGTGACATGGAGACATATCTCTTAGGTGTTTTTATATGAGAGTAAACTCAGTGAAGTGACATGGAGACATATCTCTGGGTTTTATATGAGAGTAAACTCAGTGAAGTGACATTGAGACATATCTCTGGGTTTTATATGAGAGTAAACTCAGTGAAGTGACATGGAGACATGTCTCTGGGTTTTATATGAGAGTAAACACAGTGAAGTAACATGGAGGCATATCTCTTAGGTGTTTTTATATGAGTAAACTCAGTGAAGTGACATGGAGCCATATCTCTGGGTTTTATGAGAGTAAACACAGTGAAGTAACATGGAGGCATATCTCTTAGGTGTTTTTATATGAGTAAACTCAGTGAAGTGACATTGAGACATTTCTCTTAGGTGTTTTTATATGAGTTAACTCAGTGAAGTGACATTGAGACATGTCTCTGGGTTTTATATGAGAGTAAACACAGTGAAGTAACATGGAGGCATATCTCTTAGGTGTTTTTATATGAGTAAACTCAGTGAAGTGACATGGAGCCATATCTCTGGGTTTTATGAGAGTAAACTCAGTGAAGTGACATGGAGGCATATCTCTGGGTTTTATATGAGAGTAAACTCAGTGAAGTGACATGGAGGCATATCTCTAAGGTGTTTTCATATGAGAGTAAACTCAGTGAAGTGACATGGAGACATATCTCTTAGGTGTTTTTATATGAGTAAACTCAGTGAAGTGACATGGAGGCATATCTCTGGGTTTTATGAGAGTAAACTCAGTGAAGTGACATGGAGGCATATCTCTTAGGTGTTTTTACATGAGCAAACTCAGTGAAGTGACATGGAAGCATATCTCTTAGCTGTTTTTATATGAGTAAACTCAGTGAAGTAACATGGAGACATATCTCTTAGGTGTTTTTATATGAGTAAACTCAGTGAAGTGACATTGAGACATTTGTCTTAGGTGTTTTTAGATGAGATAACTCAGTGAAGTGACATTGAGACATATCTCTGGGTTTTATATGAGAGTAAACTCAGTGAAGTGACATGGAGACATATCTCTTAGGTGTTTTTATATGAGAGTAAACTCAGTGAAGTGACATGGAGACATATCTCTGGGTTTTATATGAGAGTAAACTCAGTGAAGTGACATTGAGACATATCTCTGGGTTTTATATGAGAGTAAACTCAGTGAAGTGACATGGAGACATGTCTCTGGGTTTTATATGAGAGTAAACACAGTGAAGTAACATGGAGGCATATCTCTTAGGTGTTTTTATATGAGTAAACTCAGTGAAGTGACATGGAGCCATATCTCTGGGTTTTATGAGAGTAAACACAGTGAAGTAACATGGAGGCATATCTCTTAGGTGTTTTTATATGAGTAAACTCAGTGAAGTGACATTGAGACATTTCTCTTAGGTGTTTTTATATGAGTTAACTCAGTGAAGTGACATTGAGACATGTCTCTGGGTTTTATATGAGAGTAAACACAGTGAAGTAACATGGAGGCATATCTCTTAGGTGTTTTTATATGAGTAAACTCAGTGAAGTGACATGGAGCCATATCTCTGGGTTTTATGAGAGTAAACTCAGTGAAGTGACATGGAGGCATATCTCTGGGTTTTATATGAGAGTAAACTCAGTGAAGTGACATGGAGGCATATCTCTAAGGTGTTTTCATATGAGAGTAAACTCAGTGAAGTGACATTGAGACATATCTCTTAGGTGTTTTTATATGAGTAAACTCAGTGAAGTGACATTGAGACATGTCTCTGGGTTTTATATGAGAGTAAACACAGTGAAGTAACATGGAGGCATATCTCTAAGGTGTTTTCATATGAGAGTAAACTCAGTGAAGTGACATGGAGGCATATCTCTTAGGTGTTTTTATTTGAGAGTAAACTCAGTGATGTGACATTGAGACATATCTCTTAGGTGTTTTTATATGAGTAAACTCAGTGAAGTGACATGGAGGCATATCTCTTAGGTGTTTTTATATGAGTAAACTCAGTGAAGTGACATGGAGGCATATCTCTGGGTTTTATGAGAGTAAACTCAGTGAAGTGACATGGAGGCATATCTCTGGGTTTTATATGAGAGTAAACTCAGTGAAGTGACATGGAGACATTTGTCTTAGGTGTTTTTAGATGAGTTAACTCAGTGAAGTGACATTGAGAAATTTCTCTGGGTTTTTTATGAGAGTAAACTTAGTGAAGTGACATTGAGACATATCTCTGGGTTTTATATGAGAGTAAACTCAGTGAAGTGACATGGAGACAAATCTCTTAGGTGTTTTTACATGAGTAAACTCAGTGAAGTGACATGGAGGCATATCTCTGTGTTTTATATGAGAGTAAACTCAGTGAAGTGACATGGAGGCATATCTCTTAGGTGTTTTTACATGAGTAAACTCAGTGAAGTGACATGGAAGCATATCTCTTAGCTGTTTTTATATGAGTAAACTCAGTGAAGTGACATGGAGACATATCTCTTAGGTGTTTTTATATGAGAGTAAACTCAGTGAAGTGACATGGAGGCATATCTCTGGGTTTTATGAGAGTAAACTCAGTGAATTGACATGGAGGCATATCTCTTAGGTGTTTTTATATGAGAGTAAACTCAGTGAAGTGACATGGAGACATATCTCTTAGGTGTTTTTATATGAGTAAACTACGTGAAGTGACATGGAGGCATATCTCTGGGTTTTATATGAGAGTAAACTCAGTGAAGTGACATGGAGGCATATCTCTGGGTTTTATGAGAGTAAACTCAGTGAAGTGACATGGAGGCATATCTCTTAGGTGTTTTTATATGAGAGTAAACTCAGTGAAGTGACATGGAGACATATCTCTTAGGTGTTTTTATTTGAGAGTAAACTCAGTGAAGTGACATGGAGGCATATCTCTGGGTTTTATATGAGAGTAAACTCAGTGAAGTGACATGGAGGCATATCTGTTAGGTGTTTTTATTTGAGAGTAAACTCAGTGAAGTGACATGGAGGCATATCTCTGGGTTTTATATGAGAGTAAACTCAGTGAAGTGACATGGAGGCATATCTCTGGGTTTTATGAGAGTAAACTCAGTGAAGTGACATGGAGGCATATCTCTGGGTTTTATATGAGAGTAAACTCAGTGAAGTGACATGGAGGCATATCTCTTAGGTGTTTTTATATGAGAGTAAACTCAGTGAAGTGACATGGAGACATATCTCTTAGGTGTTTTTATATGAGAGTAAACTCAGTGAAGTGACATGGAGGCATATCTCTTAGGTGTTTGTATATGAGAGTAAACTCAGTGAAGTGACATGGAAGCATATCTCTTAGGTGTTTTTATATGAGTAAACTCAGTGAAGTGAAATTGAGACATATCTCTTAGGTGTTTTTATATGAGTAAACTCAGTGAAGTGAAATTGAGACATATCTCTTAGGTGTTTTTATATGAGAGTAAACTCAGTGAAGTGACATGGAGGCATATCTCTTAGGTGTTTTTATATGAGAGTAAACTCAGTGAAGTGACATGGAGGCATATCTCTGGGTTTTATATGAGAGTAAACTCAGTGAAGTGACATGGAGACAAATCTCTTAGGTGTTTTTATATGAGTAAACTCAGTGAAGTGACATTGAGACATATCTCTTAGGTGTTTTTATATGAGTAAACTCAGTGAAGTGACATTGAGACATGTCTCTGGGTTTTATATGAGAGTAAACACAGTGAAGTAACATGGAGGCATATCTCTAAGGTGTTTTCATATGAGAGTAAACTCAGTGAAGTGACATGGAGGCATATCTCTTAGGTGTTTTTATTTGAGAGTAAACTCAGTGATGTGACATTGAGACATATCTCTTAGGTGTTTTTATATGAGTAAACTCAGTGAAGTGACATGGAGACATATCTCTTAGGTGTTTTATATGAGTAAACTCAGTGAAGTGACATGGAGGCATATCTCTGGGTTTTATGAGAGTAAACTCAGTGAAGTGACATGGAGGCATATCTCTGGGTTTTATATGAGAGTAAACTCAGTGAAGTGACATGGAGACATTTGTCTTAGGTGTTTTTAGATGAGTTAACTCAGTGAAGTGACATTGAGACATTTCTCTGGGTTTTATATGAGAGTAAACTTAGTGAAGTGACATTGAGACATATCTCTGGGTTTTATATGAGAGTAAACTCAGTGAAGTGACATGGAGACAAATCTCTTAGGTGTTTTTACATGAGTAAACTCAGTGAAGTGACATGGAGGCATATCTCTGTGTTTTATATGAGAGTAAACTCAGTGAAGTGACATGGAGGCATATCTCTTAGGTGTTTTTACATGAGTAAACTCAGTGAAGTGACATGGAAGCATATCTCTTAGCTGTTTTTATATGAGTAAACTCAGTGAAGTGACATGGAGACATATCTCTTAGGTGTTTCTATATGAGAGTAAACTCAGTGAAGTGACATGGAGGCATATCTCTGGGTTTTATGAGAGTTAACTCAGTGAAGTGACATGGAGGCATATCTCTTAGGTGTTTTTATATGAGCGTAAACTCAGTGAAGTGACATGGAGACATATCTCTTAGGTGTTTTTACATGAGTAAACTCAGTGAAGTGACATGGAGGCATATCTCTGGGTTTTATGAGAGTAAACTCAGTGAAGTGACATGGAGGCATATCTCTTAGGTGTTTTTATATGAGTAAACTCAGTGAAGTGACATGGAGACATATCTCTTAGGTGTTTCTATATGAGAGTAAACTCAGTGAAGTGACATGGAGGCATATCTCTGGGTTTTATGAGAGTAAACTCAGTGAAGTGACATGGAGGCATATCTCTTAGGTGTTTTTATATGAGCGTAAACTCAGTGAAGTGACATGGAGACATATCTCTTAGGTGTTTTTATATGAGTAAACTCAGTGAAGTGACATGGAGGCATATCTCTGGGTTTTATATGAGAGTAAACTCAGTGAAGTGACATGGAGGCATATCTCTGGGTTTTATATGAGAGTAAACTCAGTGAAGTGACATGGAGGCATATCTCTTAGGTGTTTTTATATGAGAGTAAACTCAGTGAAGTGACATGGAGACATATCTCTTAGGTGTTTTTATTTGAGAGTAAACTCAGTGAAGTGACATGGAGGCATATCTCTGGGTTTTATATGAGAGTAAACTCAGTGAAGTGACATGGAGGCATATCTGTTAGGTGTTTTTATTTGAGAGTAAACTCAGTGAAGTGACATGGAGGCATATCTCTGGGTTTTATATGAGAGTAAACTCAGTGAAGTGACATGGAGGCATATATCTGGGTTTTATATGAGAGTAAACTCAGTGAAGTGACATGGAGGCATATCTCTGGGTTTTATATGAGAGTAAACTCAGTGAAGTGACATGGAGGCATATCTCTTAGGTGTTTTTATATGAGAGTAAACTCAGTGAAGTGACATGGAGACATATCTCTTAGGTGTTTTTATATGAGAGTAAACTCAGTGAAGTGACATGGAGGCATATCTCTTAGGTGTTTGTATATGAGAGTAAACTCAGTGAAGTGACATGGAAGCATATCTCTTAGGTGTTTTTATATGAGTAAACTCAGTGAAGTGAAATTGAGACATATCTCTTAGATGTTTTTATATGAGTAAACTCAGTGAAGTGAAATTGAGACATATCTCTTAGGTGTTTTTATATGAGAGTAAACTCAGTGAAGTGACATGGAGGCATATCTCTTAGGTGTTTTTATATGAGAGTAAACTCAGTGAAGTGACATGGAGGCATATCTCTGGGTTTTATATGAGAGTAAACTCAGTGAAGTGACATGGAGACAAATCTCTTAGGTGTTTTTATATGAGTAAACTCAGTGAAGTGACATGGAGACATATCTCTTAGGTGTTTTTATATGAGTAAACTCAGTGAAGTGACATTGAGACATGTCTCTGGGTTTTATATGAGAGTAAACACAGTGAAGTAACATGGAGGCATATCTCTAAGGTGTTTTCATATGAGAGTAAACTCAGTGAAGTGACATGGAGGCATATCTCTTAGGTGTTTTTATTTGAGAGTAAACTCAGTGATGTGACATTGAGACATATCTCTTAGGTGTTTTTATATGAGTAAACTCAGTGAAGTGACATGGAGACATATCTCTTAGGTGTTTTTATATGAGTAAACTCAGTGAAGTGACATGGAGGCATATCTCTGGGTTTTATGAGAGTAAACTCAGTGAAGTGACATGGAGACATATCTCTGGGTTTTATATGAGAGTAAACTCAGTGAAGTGACATGGAGACATTTGTCTTAGGTGTTTTTAGATGAGTTAACTCAGTGAAGTGACATTGAGACATTTCTCTGGGTTTTATATGAGAGTAAACTTAGTGAAGTGACATTGAGACATATCTCTGGGTTTTATATGAGAGTAAACTCAGTGAAGTGACATGGAGACAAATCTCTTAGGTGTTTTTACATGAGTAAACTCAGTGAAGTGACATGGAGGCATATCTCTGTGTTTTATATGAGAGTAAACTCAGTGAAGTGACATGGAGGCATATCTCTTAGGTGTTTTTACATGAGTAAACTCAGTGAAGTGACATGGAAGCATATCTCTTAGCTGTTTTTATATGAGTAAACTCAGTGAAGTGACATGGAGACATATCTCTTAGGTGTTTCTATATGAGAGTAAACTCAGTGAAGTGACATGGAGGCATATCTCTGGGTTTTATGAGAGTAAACTCAGTGAAGTGACATGGAGGCATATCTCTTAGGTGTTTTTATATGAGCGTAAACTCAGTGAAGTGACATGGAGACATATCTCTTAGGTGTTTTTATATGAGTAAACTCAGTGAAGTGACATGGAGGCATATCTCTGGGTTTTATATGAGAGTAAACTCAGTGAAGTGACATGGAGGCATATCTCTGGGTTTTATATGAGAGTAAACTCAGTGAAGTGACATGGAGGCATATCTCTTAGGTGTTTTTATATGAGAGTAAACTCAGTGAAGTGACATGGAGACATATCTCTTAGGTGTTTTTATTTGAGAGTAAACTCAGTGAAGTGACATGGAGGCATATCTCTGGGTTTTATATGAGAGTAAACTCAGTGAAGTGACATGGAGGCATATCTCTTAGGTGTTTTTATATGAGAGTAAACTCAGTGAAGTGACATGGAGACATATCTCTTAGGTGTTTTTATTTGAGAGTAAACTCAGTGAAGTGACATGGAGGCATATCTCTGGGTTGTATATGAGAGTAAACTCAGTGAAGTGACATGGAGGCATATCTGTTAGGTGTTTTTATTTGAGAGTAAACTCAGTGAAGTGACATGGAGGCATATCTCTGGGTTTTATATGAGAGTAAACTCAGTGAAGTGACATGGAGGCATATATCTGGGTTTTATATGAGAGTAAACTCAGTGAAGTGACATGGAGGCATATCTCTGGGTTTTATATGAGAGTAAACTCAGTGAAGTGACATGGAGGCATATCTCTTAGGTGTTTTTATATGAGAGTAAACTCAGTGAAGTGACATGGAGGCATATATCTGGGTTTTATATGAGAGTAAACTCAGTGAAGTGACATGGAGACATATCTCTGGGTTTTATATGAGAGTAAACTCAGTGAAGTGACATTGAGACATATCTCTGGGTTTTATATGAGAGTAAACTCAGTGAAGTGACATGGAGAGAAATCTCTTAGGTGTTTTTATATGAGTAAACTCAGTGAAGTGACATTGAGACATATCTCTTAGGTGTTTTTATATGAGTAAACTCAGTGAAGTGACATTGAGACATGTCTCTGGGTTTTATATGAGAGTAAACACAGTGAAGTAACATGGAGGCATATCTCTAAGGTGTTTTCATATGAGAGTAAACTCAGTGAAGTGACATGGAGGCATATCTCTTAGGTGTTTTTATTTGAGAGTAAACTCAGTGATGTGACATTGAGACATATCTCTTAGGTGTTTTTACATGCGTAAACTCAGTGAAGTGACATTGAGACATATCTCTTAGGTGTTTTTATATGAGTAAACTCAGTGAAGTGACATGGAGCCATACATGAGAGTAAACTCAGTGAAGTGACATGGAAGCATTCTCTGGGTTTTATGAGAGTAAACTCAGTGAAGTGACATGGAGGCATATCTCTGGGTTTTATATGAGAGTAAACTCAGTGAAGTGACATGGAGGCATATCTCTTAGGTGTTTTTATATGAGCAAACTCAGTGAAGTGACATGGAAGCATATCTCTTAGCAGTTTTTATATGAGTAAACTCAGTGAAGTGACATGGAGACATATCTCTTAGGTGTGAGTAAACTCAGTTTTGAGACATTTGAGGTGTTTTTAGATGAGATAACTCAGTGAAGTGACATTGAGACATTTCTCTGGGTTTCATATGAGAGTAAACTCAGTGAAGTGACATTGAGACATATCTCTGGGTTTTATATGAGAGTAAACTCAGTGAAGTGACATGGAGACATATCTCTTAGGTGTTTTTATATGAGAGTAAACTCAGTGAAGTGACATGGAGACATATCTCTGGGTTTTATATGAGAGTAAATTCAGTGAAGTGACATTGAGACATATCTCTGGGTTTTATATGAGAGTAAACTCAGTGAAGTGACATGGAGGCATATCTCTGGGTTTTATATGAGAGTAAACTCAGTGAAGTGACATGGAGGCATATCTCTGGGTTTTATATGAGAGTAAACTCAGTGAAGTGACATGGAGGCATATCTCTTAGGTGTTTTTATATGAGAGTAAACTCAGTGAAGTGACATGGAGGCATATCTCTGGGTTTTATATGAGAGTAAACTCAGTGAAGTGACATGGAGGCATATATCTGGGTTTTATATGAGAGTAAACTCAGTGAAGTGACATGGAGGCATATCTCTGGGTTTTATATGAGAGTAAACTCAGTGAAGTGACATGGAGGCATATCTCTTAGGTGTTTTTATATGAGAGTAAACTCAGTGAAGTGACATGGAGACATATCTCTTAGGTGTTTTTATATGAGAGTAAACTCAGTGAAGTGACATGGAGGCATATCTCTTAGGTGTTTTATATGAGAGTAAACTCAGTGAAGTGACATGGAAGCATATCTCTTAGGTGTTTTTATATGAGTAAACTCAGTGAAGTGAAATTGAGACATATCTCTTAGGTGTTTTTATATGAGTAAACTCAGTGAAGTGAAATTGAGACATATCTCTTAGGTGTTTTTATATGAGAGTAAACTCAGTGAAGTGACATGGAGGCATATCTCTTAGGTGTTTTTATATGAGAGTAAACTCAGTGAAGTGACATGGAGGCATATCTCTGGGTTTTATATGAGAGTAAACTCAGTGAAGTGACATGGAGACAAATCTCTTAGGTGTTTTTATATGAGTAAACTCAGTGAAGTGACATTGAGACATATCTCTTAGGTGTTTTTATATGAGTAAACTCAGTGAAGTGACATTGAGACATGTCTCTGGGTTTTATCTCTTAGGTGTTTTTATATGAGAGTAAACTCAGTGAAGTGACATGGAGGCATATCTCTTAGGTGTTTTTATTTGAGAGTAAACTCAGTGATGTGACATTGAGACATATCTCTTAGGTGTTTTTATATGAGTAAACTCAGTGAAGTGACATGGAGACATATCTCTTAGGTGTTTTATATGAGTAAACTCAGTGAAGTGACATGGAGGCATATCTCTGGGTTTTATGAGAGTAAACTCAGTGAAGTGACATGGAGGCATATCTCTGGGTTTTATATGAGAGTAAACTCAGTGAAGTGACATGGAGACATTTGTCTTAGGTGTTTTTAGATGAGTTAACTCAGTGAAGTGACATTGAGACATTTCTCTGGGTTTTATATGAGAGTAAACTTAGTGAAGTGACATTGAGACATATCTCTGGGTTTTATATGAGAGTAAACTCAGTGAAGTGACATGGAGACAAATCTCTTAGGTGTTTTTACATGAGTAAACTCAGTGAAGTGACATGGAGGCATATCTCTGTGTTTTATATGAGAGTAAACTCAGTGAAGTGACATGGAGGCATATCTCTTAGGTGTTTTTACATGAGTAAACTCAGTGAAGTGACATGGAAGCATATCTCTTAGCTGTTTTTATATGAGTAAACTCAGTGAAGTGACATGGAGACATATCTCTTAGGTGTTTCTATATGAGAGTAAACTCAGTGAAGTGACATGGAGGCATATCTCTGGGTTTTATGAGAGTAAACTCAGTGAAGTGACATGGAGGCATATCTCTTAGGTGTTTTTATATGAGCGTAAACTCAGTGAAGTGACATGGAGACATATCTCTTAGGTGTTTTTACATGAGTAAACTCAGTGAAGTGACATGGAGGCATATCTCTGGGTTTTATGAGAGTAAACTGTTTGGAGGCATATCTCTTAGGTGTTTTTATATGAGTAAACTCAGTGAAGTGACATGGAGACATATCTCTTAGGTGTTTTTATATGAGAGTAAACTCAGTGAAGTGACATGGAGGCATATCTCTGGGTTTTATGAGAGTAAACTCAGTGAAGTGACATGGAGGCATATCTCTTAGGTGTTTTTATATGAGCGTAAACTCAGTGAAGTGACATGGAGACATATCTCTTAGGTGTTTTTATATGAGTAAACTCAGTGAAGTGACATGGAGGCATATCTCTGGGTTTTATATGAGAGTAAACTCAGTGAAGTGACATGGAGGCATATCTCTGGGTTTTATATGAGAGTAAACTCAGTGAAGTGACATGGAGGCATATCTCTTAGGTGTTTTTATATGAGAGTAAACTCAGTGAAGTGACATGGAGACATATCTCTTAGGTGTTTTTATATGAGAGTAAACTCAGTGAAGTGACATGGAGGCATATCTCTGGGTTTTATATGAGAGTAAACTCAGTGAAGTGACATGGAGGCATATCTGTTAGGTGTTTTTATTTGAGAGTAAACTCAGTGAAGTGACATGGAGGCATATCTCTGGGTTTTATATGAGAGTAAACTCAGTGAAGTGACATGGAGGCATATATCTGGGTTTTATATGAGAGTAAACTCAGTGAAGTGACATGGAGGCATATCTCTGGGTTTTATATGAGAGTAAACTCAGTGAAGTGACATGGAGGCATATCTCTTAGGTGTTTTTATATGAGAGTAAACTCAGTGAAGTGACATGGAGACATATCTCTTAGGTGTTTTTATATGAGAGTAAACTCAGTGAAGTGACATGGAGGCATATCTCTTAGGTGTTTTATATGAGAGTAAACTCAGTGAAGTGACATGGAGACATATCTCTTAGGTGTTTTTATATGAGTAAACTCAGTGAAGTTTTATCTCTTAGATGTTTTTATATGAGTAAACTCAGTGAAGTGACATTGAGACATATCTCTTAGGTGTTTTTATATGAGAGTAAACTCAGTGAAGTGACATGGAGGCATATCTCTTAGGTGTTTTTATATGAGAGTAAACTCAGTGAAGTGACATGGAGGCATATCTCTGGGTTTTATATGAGAGTAAACTCAGTGAAGTGACATGGAGACAAATCTCTTAGGTGTTTTTATATGAGTAAACTCAGTGAAGTGACATGGAGACATATCTCTTAGGTGTTTTTATATGAGTAAACTCAGTGAAGTGACATTGAGACATGTCTCTGGGTTTTATATGAGAGTAAACACAGTGAAGTAACATGGAGGCATATCTCTAAGGTGTTTTCATATGAGAGTAAACTCAGTGAAGTGACATGGAGGCATATCTCTTAGGTGTTTTTATTTGAGAGTAAACTCAGTGATGTGACATTGAGACATATCTCTTAGGTGTTTTTATATGAGTAAACTCAGTGAAGTGACATGGAGACATATCTCTTAGGTGTTTTTATATGAGTAAACTCAGTGAAGTGACATGGAGGCATATCTCTGGGTTTTATGAGAGTAAACTCAGTGAAGTGACATGGAGACATATCTCTGGGTTTTATATGAGAGTAAACTCAGTGAAGTGACATGGAGACATTTGTCTTAGGTGTTTTTAGATGAGTTAACTCAGTGAAGTGACATTGAGACATTTCTCTGGGTTTTATATGAGAGTAAACTTAGTGAAGTGACATTGAGACATATCTCTGGGTTTTATATGAGAGTAAACTCAGTGAAGTGACATGGAGACAAATCTCTTAGGTGTTTTTACATGAGTAAACTCAGTGAAGTGACATGGAGGCATATCTCTGTGTTTTATATGAGAGTAAACTCAGTGAAGTGACATGGAGGCATATCTCTTAGGTGTTTTTACATGAGTAAACTCAGTGAAGTGACATGGAAGCATATCTCTTAGCTGTTTTTATATGAGTAAACTCAGTGAAGTGACATGGAGACATATCTCTTAGGTGTTTTATATGAGAGTAAACTCAGTGAAGTGACATGGAGGCATATCTCTGGGTTTTATGAGAGTAAACTCAGTGAAGTGACATGGAGGCATATCTCTTAGGTGTTTTTATATGAGCGTAAACTCAGTGAAGTGACATGGAGACATATCTCTTAGGTGTTTTTATATGAGTAAACTCAGTGAAGTGACATGGAGGCATATCTCTGGGTTTTATATGAGAGTAAACTCAGTGAAGTGACATGGAGGCATATCTCTGGGTTTTATATGAGAGTAAACTCAGTGAAGTGACATGGAGGCATATCTCTTAGGTGTTTTTATGAGAGTAAACTCAGTGAAGTGACATGGAGACATATCTCTTAGGTGTTTTTATTTGAGAGTAAACAGTGAAGTGACATGGAGGCATATCTCTGGGTTTTATATGAGAGTAAACTCAGTGAAGTGACATGGAGGCATATCTCTTAGGTGTTTTTATATGAGAGTAAACTCAGTGAAGTGACATGGAGACATATCTCTTAGGTGTTTTTATTTGAGAGTAAACTCAGTGAAGTGACATGGAGGCATATCTCTGGGTTGTATATGAGAGTAAACTCAGTGAAGTGACATGGAGGCATATCTGTTAGGTGTTTTTATTTGAGAGTAAACTCAGTGAAGTGACATGGAGGCATATCTCTGGGTTTTATATGAGAGTAAACTCAGTGAAGTGACATGGAGGCATATATCTGGGTTTTATATGAGAGTAAACTCAGTGAAGTGACATGGAGGCATATCTCTGGGTTTTATATGAGAGTAAACTCAGTGAAGTGACATGGAGGCATATCTCTTAGGTGTTTTTATATGAGAGTAAACTCAGTGAAGTGACATGGAGGCATATATCTGGGTTTTATATGAGAGTAAACTCAGTGAAGTGACATGGAGACATATCTCTGGGTTTTATATGAGAGTAAACTCAGTGAAGTGACATTTATCTCTGGGTTTTATATGAGAGTAAACTCAGTGAAGTGACATGGAGAGAAATCTCTTAGGTGTTTTTATATGAGTAAACTCAGTGAAGTGACATTGAGACATATCTCTTAGGTGTTTTTATATGAGTAAACTCAGTGAAGTGACATTGAGACATGTCTCTGGGTTTTATATGAGAGTAAACACAGTGAAGTAACATGGAGGCATATCTCTAAGGTGTTTTCATATGAGAGTAAACTCAGTGAAGTGACATGGAGGCATATCTCTTAGGTGTTTTTATTTGAGAGTAAACTCAGTGATGTGACATTGAGACATATCTCTTAGGTGTTTTTACATGAGTAAACTCAGTGAAGTGACATTGAGACATATCTCTTAGGTGTTTTTATATGAGTAAACTCAGTGAAGTGACATGGAGCCATATCTCTGGGTTTTATGAGAGTAAACTCAGTGAAGTGACATGGAAGCATATCTCTGGGTTTTATGAGAGTAAACTCAGTGAAGTGACATGGAGGCATATCTCTGGGTTTTATATGAGAGTAAACTCAGTGAAGTGACATGGAGGCATATCTCTTAGGTGTTTTTATATGAGCAAACTCAGTGAAGTGACATGGAAGCATATCTCTTAGCAGTTTTTATATGAGTAAACTCAGTGAAGTGACATTGAGACATTTGTCTTAGGTGTTTTTAGATGAGATAACTCAGTGAAGTGACATTGAGACATTTCTCTGGGTTTCATATGAGAGTAAACTCAGTGAAGTGACATTGAGACATATCTCTGGGTTTTATATGAGAGTAAACTCAGTGAAGTGACATGGAGACATATCTCTTAGGTGTTTTTATATGAGAGTAAACTCAGTGAAGTGACATGGAGACATATCTCTGGGTTTTATATGAGAGTAAATTCAGTGAAGTGACATTGAGACATATCTCTGGGTTTTATATGAGAGTAAACTCAGTGAAGTGACATGGAGACAAATCTCTTAGGTGTTTTTATATGAGTAAACTCAGTGAAGTGACATTGACACATATCTCTTAGGTGTTTTTATATGAGTAAACTCAGTGAAGTGACATTGAGACATGTCTCTGGGTTTTATATGAGAGTAAACACAGTGAAGTAACATGGAGGCATATCTCTTAGGTGTTTTTATATGAGAGTAAACTCAGTGAAGTGACATGGAGGCATATCTCTTAGGTGTTTTTATTTGAGAGTAAACTCAGTGATGTGACATTGAGACATATCTCTTAGGTGTTTTTATATGAGTAAACTCAGTGAAGTAACATGGAGACATATCTCTTAGGTGTTTTTATATGAGTAAACTCAGTGAAGTGACATTGAGACATTTGTCTTAGGTGTTTTTAGATGAGATAACTCAGTGAAGTGACATTGAGATATTTCTCTTAGGTGTTTTTATATGAGTAAACTCAGTGAAGTGACATGGAGGCATATCTCTGGGTTTTATGAGAGTAAACTCAGTGAAGTGACATGGAGACATATCTCTTAGGTGTTTTTATATGAGAGTAAACTCAGTGAAGTGACATTGAGACATTTGTCTTAGGTGTTTTTAGATGAGTTAACTCAGTGAAGTGACATTGAGACATTTCTCTGGGTTTTATATGAGAGTAAACTTAGTGAAGTGACATTGAGACATATCTCTGGGTTTTATATGAGAGTAAACTCAGTGAAGTGACATGGAGACAAATCTCTTAGGTGTTTTTAAACTCAGTGAAGTGACATGGAGGCATATCTCTGTGTTTTATATGAGAGTAAACTCAGTGAAGTGACATGGAGGCATATCTCTTAGGTGTTTTTACATGAGTAAACTCAGTGAAGTGACATGGAAGCATATCTCTTAGCTGTTTTTATATGAGTAAACTCAGTGAAGTGACATGGAGACATATCTCTTAGGTGTTTCTATATGAGAGTAAACTCAGTGAAGTGACATGGAGGCATATCTCTGGGTTTTATGAGAGTAAACTCAGTGAAGTGACATGGAGGCATATCTCTTAGGTGTTTTTATATGAGCGTAAACTCAGTGAAGTGACATGGAGACATATCTCTTAGGTGTTTGTATATGAGAGTAAACTCAGTGAAGTGACATGGAAGCATATCTCTTAGGTGTTTTTATATGAGTAAACTCAGTGAAGTTTTATCTCTTAGATGTTTTTATATGAGTAAACTCAGTGAAGTGAAATTGAGACATATCTCTTAGGTGTTTTTATATGAGAGTAAACTCAGTGAAGTGACATGGAGGCATATCTCTTAGGTGTTTTTATATGAGAGTAAACTCAGTGAAGTGACATGGAGGCATATCTCTGGGTTTTATATGAGAGTAAACTCAGTGAAGTGACATGGAGACAAATCTCTTAGGTGTTTTTATATGAGTAAACTCAGTGAAGTGACATGGAGACATATCTCTTAGGTGTTTTTATATGAGTAAACTCAGTGAAGTGACATTGAGACATGTCTCTGGGTTTTATATGAGAGTAAACTCAGTGAAGTGACATGGAGGCATATCTCTTAGGTGTTTTTATATGAGAGTAAACTCAGTGAAGTGACATGGAGGCATATCTCATTTGAGAGTAAACTCAGTGATGTGACATCTCTTAGGTGTTTTTATATGAGTAAACTCAGTGAAGTGACATGGAGACATATCTCTTAGGTGTTTTTATATGAGTAAACTCAGTGAAGTGACATGGAGGCATATCTCTGGGTTTTATGAGAGTAAACTCAGTGAAGTGACATGGAGACATATCTCTGGGTTTTATATGAGAGTAAACTCAGTGAAGTGACATGGAGACATTTGTCTTAGGTGTTTTTAGATGAGTTAACTCAGTGAAGTGACATTGAGACATTTCTCTGGGTTTTATATGAGAGTAAACTTAGTGAAGTGACATTGAGACATATCTCTGGGTTTTATATGAGAGTAAACTCAGTGAAGTGACATGGAGGCATATCTCTGTGTTTTATATGAGAGTAAACTCAGTGAAGTGACATGGAGGCATATCTCTTATCTTTTAGGAGTAAACTCAGTTTTATCTCTTAGCTGTTTTTATATGAGTAAACTCAGTGAAGTGACATGGAGACATATCTCTTAGGTGTTTTATATGAGAGTAAACTCAGTGAAGTGACATGGAGGCATATCTCTGGGTTTTATGAGAGTAAACTCAGTGAAGTGACATGGAGGCATATCTCTTAGGTGTTTTATATGAGTAAACTCAGTGAAGTGACATGGAGACATATCTCTTAGGTGTTTTTATATGAGTAAACTCAGTGAAGTGACATGGAGGCATATCTCTGGGTTTTATATGAGATAAACTCAGTGAAGTGACATGGAGGCATATCTCTGGGTTTTATATGAGAGTAAACTCAGTGAAGTGACATGGAGGCATATCTCTTAGGTGTTTTTATATGAGAGTAAACTCAGTGAAGTGACATGGAGACATATCTCTTAGGTGTTTTTATTTGAGAGTAAACTCAGTGAAGTGACATGGAGGCATATCTCTGGGTTTTATATGAGAGTAAACTCAGTGAAGTGACATGGAGGCATATCTCTTAGGTGTTTTTATATGAGAGTAAACTCAGTGAAGTGACATGGAGACATATCTCTTAGGTGTTTTTATTTGAGAGTAAACTCAGTGAAGTGACATGGAGGCATATCTCTGGGTTTTATATGAGAGTAAACTCAGTGAAGTGACATGGAGGCATATCTGTTAGGTGTTTTTATTTGAGAGTAAACTCAGTGAAGTGACATGGAGCATACATGAGAGTAAACTCAGTGAAGTGACATGGAGGCATATATCTTTTATATGAGAGTAAACTCAGTGAAGTGACATGGAGGCATATCTCTGGGTTTTATATGAGAGTAAACTCAGTGAAGTGACATGGAGGCATATCTCTTAGGTGTTTTTATATGAGAGTAAACTCAGTGAAGTGACATGGAGGCATATATCTAGGGTTTTATATGAGAGTAAACTCAGTGAAGTGACATGGAGACATATCTCTGGGTTTTATATGAGAGTAAACTCAGTGAAGTGACATTGAGACATATCTCTGGGTTTTATATGAGAGTAAACTCAGTGAAGTGACATGGAGAGAAATCTCTTAGGTGTTTTTATATGAGTAAACTCAGTGAAGTGACATTGAGACATATCTCTTAGGTGTTTTTATATGAGTAAACTCAGTGAAGTGACATTGAGACATGTCTCTGGGTTTTATATGAGAGTAAACACAGTGAAGTAACATGGAGGCATATCTCTTAGGTGTTTTTATATGAGAGTAAACTCAGTGAAGTGACATGGAGGCATATCTCTTAGGTGTTTTTATTTGAGAGTAAACTCAGTGATGTGACATTGAGACATATCTCTTAGGTGTTTTTACATGCGTAAACTCAGTGAAGTGACATTGAGACATATCTCTTAGGTGTTTTTATATGAGTAAACTCAGTGAAGTGACATGGAGCCATATCTCTGGGTTTTATGAGAGTAAACTCAGTGAAGTGACATGGAAGCATATCTCTGGGTTTTATGAGAGTAAACTCAGTGAAGTGACATGGAGGCATATCTCTGGGTTTTATATGAGAGTAAACTCAGTGAAGTGACATGGAGGCATATCTCTTAGGTGTTTTTATATGAGCAAACTCAGTGAAGTGACATGGAAGCATATCTCTTAGCAGTTTTTATATGAGTAAACTCAGTGAAGTAACATGGAGACATATCTCTTAGGTGTTTTTATATGAGTAAACTCAGTGAAGTGACATTGAGACATTTGTCTTAGGTGTTTTTAGATGAGATAACTCAGTGAAGTGACATTGAGACATTTCTCTGGGTTTCATATGAGAGTAAACTCAGTGAAGTGACATTGAGACATATCTCTGGGTTTTATATGAGAGTAAACTCAGTGAAGTGACATGGAGACATATCTCTTAGGTGTTTTTATATGAGAGTAAACTCAGTGAAGTGACATGGAGACATATCTCTGGGTTTTATATGAGAGTAAATTCAGTGAAGTGACATTGAGACATATCTCTGGGTTTTATATGAGAGTAAACTCAGTGAAGTGACATGGAGACAAATCTCTTAGGTGTTTTTATATGAGTAAACTCAGTGAAGTGACATTGAGACATATCTCTTAGGTGTTTTTATATGAGTAAACTCAGTGAAGTGACATTGAGACATGTCTCTGGGTTTTATATGAGAGTAAACACAGTGAAGTAACATGGAGGCATATCTCTTAGGTGTTTTTATATGAGAGTAAACTCAGTGAAGTGACATGGAGGCATATCTCTTAGGTGTTTTTATTTGAGAGTAAACTCAGTGATGTGACATTGAGACATATCTCTTAGGTGTTTTTATATGAGTAAACTCAGTGAAGTAACATGGAGACATATCTCTTAGGTGTTTTTATATGAGTAAACTCAGTGAAGTGACATTGAGACATTTGTCTTAGGTGTTTTTAGATGAGATAACTCAGTGAAGTGACATTGAGATATTTCTCTTAGGTGTTTTTATATGAGTAAACTCAGTGAAGTGACATGGAGGCATATCTCTGGGTTTTATGAGAGTAAACTCAGTGAAGTGACATGGAGACATATCTCTGGGTTTTATATGAGAGTAAACTCAGTGAAGTGACATGGAGACATTTGTCTTAGGTGTTTTTAGATGAGTTAACTCAGTGAAGTGACATTGAGACATTTCTCTGGGTTTTATATGAGAGTAAACTTAGTGAAGTGACATTGAGACATATCTCTGGGTTTTATATGAGAGTAAACTCAGTGAAGTGACATGGAGACAAATCTCTTAGGTGTTTTTACATGAGTAAACTCAGTGAAGTGACATGGAGGCATATCTCTGTGTTTTATATGAGAGTAAACTCAGTGAAGTGACATGGAGGCATATCTCTTAGGTGTTTTTACATGAGTAAACTCAGTGAAGTGACATGGAAGCATATCTCTTAGCTGTTTTTATATGAGTAAACTCAGTGAAGTGACATGGAGACATATCTCTTAGGTGTTCTTATATGAGAGTAAACTCAGTGAAGTGACATGGAGGCATATCTCTGGGTTTTATGAGAGTAAACTCAGTGAATTGACATGGAGGCATATCTCTTAGGTGTTTTTATATGAGAGTAAACTCAGTGAAGTGACATGGAGACATATCTCTTAGGTGTTTTTATATGAGTAAACTCAGTGAAGTGACATGGAGGCATATCTCTGGGTTTTTATTGAGAGTAAACTCAGTGAAGTGACATGGAGGCATATCTCTGGGTTTTTTATATGAGAGTAAACTCAGTGAAGTGACATGGAGGCATATCTCTTAGGTGTTTTTATATGAGAGTAAACTCAGTGAAGTGACATGGAGACATATCTCTTAGGTGTTTTTATATGAGAGTAAACTCAGTGAAGTGACATGGAGACATATCTCTGGGTTTTATATGAGAGTAAACTCAGTGAAGTGACATGGAGGCATATCTCTTAGGTGTTTTTATATGAGAGTAAACTCAGTGAAGTGACATGGAGACATATCTCTTAGGTGTTTTTATTTGAGAGTAAACTCAGTGAAGTGACATGGAGGCATATCTCTGGGTTTTATATGAGAGTAAACTCAGTGAAGTGACATGGAGGCATATCTCTTAGGTGTTTTTATTTGAGAGTAAACTCAGTGAAGTGACATGGAGGCATATCTCTGGGTTTTATATGAGAGTAAACTCAGTGAAGTGACATGGAGGCATATATCTGGGTTTTATATGAGAGTAAACTCAGTGAAGTGACATGGAGGCATATCTCTGGGTTTTATATGAGAGTAAACTCAGTGAAGTGACATGGAGGCATATCTCTTAGGTGTTTTTATATGAGAGTAAACTCAGTGAAGTGACATGGAGGCATATCTCTTAGGTGTTTTTATATGAGAGTAAACTCAGTGAAGTGACATGGAGACATATCTCTGGGTTTTATATGAGAGTAAACTCAGTGAAGTGACATTGAGACATATCTCTGGGTTTTATATGAGAGTAAACTCAGTGAAGTGACATGGAGAGAAATCTCTTAGGTGTTTTTATATGAGTAAACTCAGTGAAGTGACATTGAGACATATCTCTTAGGTGTTTTTATATGAGTAAACTCAGTGAAGTGACATTGAGACATGTCTCTGGGTTTTATATGAGAGTAAACACAGTGAAGTAACATGGAGGCATATCTCTAAGGTGTTTTCATATGAGAGTAAACTCAGTGAAGTGACATGGAGGCATATCTCTTAGGTGTTTTTATTTGAGAGTAAACTCAGTGATGTGACATTGAGACATATCTCTTAGGTGTTTTTACATGAGTAAACTCAGTGAAGTGACATTGAGACATATCTCTTAGGTGTTTTTATATGAGTAAACTCAGTGAAGTGACATGGAGGCATATCTCTGGGTTTTATGAGAGTAAACTGTGAAGTGACATTATCTCTGGGTTTTATGAGAGTAAACTCAGTGAAGTGACATGGAGGCATATCTCTGGGTTTTATATGAGAGTAAACTCAGTGAAGTGACATGGAGGCATATCTCTTAGGTGTTTTTATATGAGTAAACTCAGTGAAGTGACATGGAAGCATATCTCTTAGGTGTTTTTATATGAGTAAACTCAGTGAAGTAACATGGAGACATATCTCTTAGGTGTTTTTATATGAGTAAACTCAGTGAAGTGACATTGAGACATTTGTCTTAGGTGTTTTTAGATGAGATAACTCAGTGAAGTGACATTGAGACATTTCTCTGGGTTTCATATGAGAGTAAACTCAGTGAAGTGACATTGAGACATATCTCTGGGTTTTATATGAGAGTAAACTCAGTGAAGTGACATGGAGACAAATCTCTTAGGTGTTTTTATATGAGTAAACTCAGTGAAGTGACATTGAGACATATCTCTTAGGTGTTTTTATATGAGTAAACTCAGTGAAGTGACATTGAGACATGTCTCTGGGTTTTATATGAGAGTAAACACAGTGAAGTAACATGGAGGCATATCTCTTAGGTGTTTTTATATGAGAGTAAACTCAGTGAAGTGACATGGAGGCATATCTCTTAGGTGTTTTTATTTGAGAGTAAACTCAGTGAAGTGACATTGAGACATATCTCTTAGGTGTTTTTATATGAGTAAACTCAGTGAAGTAACATGGAGACATATCTCTTAGGTGTTTTTATATGAGTAAACTCAGTGAAGTGACATTGAGACATTTGTCTTAGGTGTTTTTAGATGAGATAACTCAGTGAAGTGACATTGAGACATATTTCTCTTAGGTGTTTTTATATGAGTAAACTCAGTGAAGTGACATGGAGGCATATCTCTGGGTTTTATATGAGAGTAAACTCAGTGAAGTGACATGGAGACATATCTCTTAGGTGTTTTTTATGAGAGTAAACTCAGTGAAGTGACATGGAGACAATCTCTGGGTTTTATATGAGAGTAAACTCAGTGAAGTGACATTGAGACATATCTCTGGGTTTTATATGAGAGTAAACTCAGTGAAGTGACATGGAGAGAAATCTCTTAGGTGTTTTTATATGAGTAAACTCAGTGAAGTGACATTGAGACATATCTCTTAGGTGTTTTTATATGAGTAAACTCAGTGAAGTGACATTGAGACATGTCTCTGGGTTTTATATGAGAGTAAACACAGTGAAGTAACATGGAGGCATATCTCTAAGGTGTTTTCATATGAGAGTAAACTCAGTGAAGTGACATGGAGGCATATCTCTTAGGTGTTTTTATTTGAGAGTAAACTCAGTGATGTGACATTGAGACATATCTCTTAGGTGTTTTTATATGAGTAAACTCAGTGAGGTGACATGGAGACATATCTCTTAGGTGTTTCTATATGAGTAAACTCAGTGAAGTGACATGGAGGCATATCTCTGGGTTTTATGAGAGTAAACTCAGTGAAGTGACATGGAGGCATATCTCTGGGTTTTATATGAGAGTAAACTCAGTGAAGTGACATGGAGGCATATCTCTTAGGTGTTTTTATATGAGTAAACTCAGTGAAGTGACATGGAAGCATATCTCTTAGCTGTTTTTATATGAGAGTAAACTCAGTGAAGTGACATGGAGACATATCTCTTAGGTGTTTTTATATGAGTAAACTCAGTGAAGTGACATTGAGACATTTGTCTTAGGTGTTTTTAGATGAGTTAACTCAGTGAAGTGACATTGAGACATTTCTCTGGGTTTTATATGAGAGTAAACTTAGTGAAGTGACATTGAGACATATCTCTGGGTTTTATATGAGAGTAAACTCAGTGAAGTGACATGGAGACAAATCTCTTAGGTGTTTTTACATGAGTAAACTCAGTGAAGTGACATGGAGGCATATCTCTGTGTTTTATATCAGAGTAAACTCAGTGAAGTGACATGGAGGCATATCTCTTAGGTGTTTTTACATGAGTAAACTCAGTGAAGTGACACGGAAGCATATCTCTTAGCTGTTTTTATATGAGTAAACTCAGTGAAGTGACATGGAGACATATCTCTTAGGTGTTTCTATATGAGAGTAAACTCAGTGAAGTGACATGGAGGCATATCTCTGGGTTTTATGAGAGTAAACTCAGTGAAGTGACGTGGAGGCATATCTCTTAGGTGTTTTTATATGAGCGTAAACTCAGTGAAGTGACATGGAGACATATCTCTTAGGTGTTTTTATATGAGTAAACTCAGTGAAGTGACATTGAGAAATTTGTCTTAGGTGTTTTTAGATGAGTTAACTCAGTGAAGTGACATTGAGACATTTCTCTGGGTTTCATATGAGAGTAAACTCAGTGAAGTGACATGGAGACATATCTCTTAGGTGTTTTTATATGAGAGTAAACTCAGTGAAGTGACATGGAGACATATCTCTGGGTTTTATATGAGAGTAAATTCAGTGAAGTGACATTGAGACATATCTCTGGGTTTTATATGAGAGTAAACTCAGTGAAGTGACATGGAGACAAATCTCTTAGGTGTTTTTATATGAGTAAACTCAGTGAAGTGACATTGAGACATATCTCTTAGGTGTTTTTATATGAGTAAACTCAGTGAAGTGACATTGAGACATGTCTCTGGGTTTTATATGAGAGTAAACTCAGTGAAGTGACATGGAGGCATATCTCTTAGGTGTTTTTATATGAGAGTAAACTCAGTGAAGTGACATGGAGGCATATCTCTTAGGTGTTTTTATTTGAGAGTAAACTCAGTGATGTGACATTGAGACATATCTCTTAGGTGTTTTTATATGAGTAAACTCAGTGAAGTGACATGGAGACATATCTCTTAGGTGTTTTTATATGAGTAAACTCAGTGAAGTGACATTGAGACATTTCTCTTAGGTGTTTTTAGATGAGATAACTCAGTGAAGTGACATTGAAATTTCTCTTAGGTGTTTTTATATGAGTAAACTCAGTGAAGTGACATGGAGGCATATCTCTGGGTTTTATGAGAGTAAACTCAGTGAAGTGACATGGAGACATATCTCTTAGGTGTTTTTATATGAGAGTAAACTCAGTGAAGTGACATTGAGACATTTGTCATATCTCATTGAGACATTTCTCTGGGTTTTATATGAGAGTAAACTCAGTGAAGTGACATTGAGACATATCTCTGGGTTTTATATGAGAGTAAACTCAGTGAAGTGACATGGAGACAAATCTCTTAGGTGTTTTTACATGAGTAAACTCAGTGAAGTGACATGGAGGCATATCTCTGTGTTTTATATCAGAGTAAACTCAGTGAAGTGACATGGAGGCATATCTCTTAGGTGTTTTTACATGAGTAAACTCAGTGAAGTGACACGGAAGCATATCTCTTAGCTGTTTTTATATGAATAAACTCAGTGAAGTGACATGGAGACATATCTCTTAGGTGTTTCTATATGAGAGTAAACTCAGTGAAGTGACATGGAGGCATATCTCTGGGTTTTATGAGAGTAAACTCAGTGAAGTGACGTGGAGGCATATCTCTTAGGTGTTTTTATATGAGCGTAAACTCAGTGAAGTGACATGGAGACATATCTCTTAGGTGTTTTTATATGAGTAAACTCAGTGAAGTGACATGGAGGCATATCTCTTAGGTGTTTTTATTTGAGAGTAAACTCAGTGATGTGACATTGAGACATATCTCTTAGGTGTTTTTATATGAGTAAACTCAGTGAAGTAACATGGAGACATATCTCTTAGGTGTTTTTATATGAGTAAACTCAGTGAAGTGACATTGAGACATTTGTCTTAGGTGTTTTTAGATGAGATAACTCAGTGAAGTGACATTGAGATATTTCTCTTAGGTGTTTTTATATGAGTAAACTCAGTGAAGTGACATGGAGGCATATCTCTGGGTTTTATGAGAGTAAACTCAGTGAAGTGACATGGAGACATATCTCTTAGGTGTTTTTATATGAGAGTAAACTCAGTGAAGTGACATGGAGACATATCTCTGGGTTTTATATGAGAGTAAACTCAGTGAAGTGACATTGAGACATATCTCTGGGTTTTATATGAGAGTAAACTCAGTGAAGTGACATGGAGAGAAATCTCTTAGGTGTTTTTATATGAGTAAACTCAGTGAAGTGACATTGAGACATATCTCTTAGGTGTTTTTATATGAGTAAACTCAGTGAAGTGACATTGAGACATGTCTCTGGGTTTTATATGAGAGTAAACACAGTGAAGTAACATGGAGGCATATCTCTAAGGTGTTTTCATATGAGAGTAAACTCAGTGAAGTGACATGGAGGCATATCTCTTAGGTGTTTTTATTTGAGAGTAAACTCAGTGATGTGACATTGAGACATATCTCTTAGGTGTTTTTATATGAGTAAACTCAGTGAGGTGACATGGAGACATATCTCTTAGGTGTTTCTATATGAGTAAACTCAGTGAAGTGACATGGAGGCATATCTCTGGGTTTTATGAGAGTAAACTCAGTGAAGTGACATGGAGGCATATCTCTGGGTTTTATATGAGAGTAAACTCAGTGAAGTGACATGGAGGCATATCTCTTAGGTGTTTTTATATGAGTAAACTCAGTGAAGTGACATGGAAGCATATCTCTTAGCTGTTTTTATATGAGAGTAAACTCAGTGAAGTGACATGGAGACATATCTCTTAGGTGTTTTTATATGAGTAAACTCAGTGAAGTGACATTGAGACATTTGTCTTAGGTGTTTTTAGATGAGTTAACTCAGTGAAGTGACATTGAGACATTTCTCTGGGTTTTATATGAGAGTAAACTCAGTGAAGTGACATGGAGAGAAATCTCTTAGGTGTTTTTATATGAGTAAACTCAGTGAAGTGACATTGAGACATATCTCTTAGGTGTTTTTATATGAGTAAACTCAGTGAAGTGACATGGAAGCATATCTCTTAGCTGTTTTTATATGAGAGTAAACTCAGTGAAGTGACATGGAGACATATCTCTTAGGTGTTTTTATATGAGAGTAAACTCAGTGAAGTGACATGGAGGCATATCTCTTAGGTGTTTTTATTTGAGAGTAAACTCAGTGATGTGACATTGAGACATATCTCTTAGGTGTTTTTATATGAGTAAACTCAGTGAGGTGACATGGAGACATATCTCTTAGGTGTTTCTATATGAGTAAACTCAGTGAAGTGACATGGAGGCATATCTCTGGGTTTTATGAGAGTAAACTCAGTGAAGTGACATGGAGGCATATCTCTGGGTTTTATATGAGAGTAAACTCAGTGAAGTGACATGGAGGCATATCTCTTAGGTGTTTTTATATGAGTAAACTCAGTGAAGTGACATGGAAGCATATCTCTTAGCTGTTTTTATATGAGAGTAAACTCAGTGAAGTGACATGGAGACATATCTCTTAGGTGTTTTTATATGAGTAAACTCAGTGAAGTGACATTGAGACATTTGTCTTAGGTGTTTTTAGATGAGTTAACTCAGTGAAGTGACATTGAGACATTTCTCTGGGTTTTATATGAGAGTAAACTTAGTGAAGTGACATTGAGACATATCTCTGGGTTTTATATGAGAGTAAACTCAGTGAAGTGACATGGAGACAAATCTCTTAGGTGTTTTTACATGAGTAAACTCAGTGAAGTGACATGGAGGCATATCTCTGTGTTTTATATCAGAGTAAACTCAGTGAAGTGACATGGAGGCATATCTCTTAGGTGTTTTTACATGAGTAAACTCAGTGAAGTGACACGGAAGCATATCTCTTAGCTGTTTTTATATGAATAAACTCAGTGAAGTGACATGGAGACATATCTCTTAGGTGTTTCTATATGAGAGTAAACTCAGTGAAGTGACATGGAGGCATATCTCTGGGTTTTATGAGAGTAAACTCAGTGATGTGACATGGAGACATATCTCTTAGGTGTTTTTATATGAGTAAACTCAGTGAAGTGACATGGAGACATATCTCTTAGGTGTTTTTATATGAGTAAACTCAGTGAAGTGACATGGAGGCATATCTCTTAGGTGTTTTTATTTGAGAGTAAACTCAGTGAAGTGACATTGAGACATATCTCTTAGGTGTTTTTATATGAGTAAACTCAGTGAAGTAACATGGAGACATATCTCTTAGGTGTTTTTATATGAGTAAACTCAGTGAAGTGACATTGAGACATTTGTCTTAGGTGTTTTTAGATGAGATAACTCAGTGAAGTGACATTGAGATATTTCTCTTAGGTGTTTTTATATGAGTAAACTCAGTGAAGTGACATGGAGGCATATCTCTGGGTTTTATGAGAGTAAACTCAGTGAAGTGACATGGAGACATATCTCTTAGGTGTTTTTATATGAGAGTAAACTCAGTGAAGTGACATGGAGACATATCTCTGGGTTTTATATGAGAGTAAACTCAGTGAAGTGACATTGAGACATATCTCTGGGTTTTATATGAGAGTAAACTCAGTGAAGTGACATGGAGAGAAATCTCTTAGGTGTTTTTATATGAGTAAACTCAGTGAAGTGACATTGAGACATATCTCTTAGGTGTTTTTATATGAGTAAACTCAGTGAAGTGACATTGAGACATGTCTCTGGGTTTTATATGAGAGTAAACACAGTGAAGTAACATGGAGGCATATCTCTGGGTTTTATATGAGAGTAAACTCAGTGAAGTGACATGGAGGCATATCTCTTAGGTGTTTTTATATGAGCGTAAACTCAGTGATGTGACATTGAGACATATCTCTTAGGTGTTTTTATATGAGTAAACTCAGTGAAGTAACATGGAGACATATCTCTTAGGTGTTTTTATATGAGTAAACTCAGTGAAGTGACATTGAGACATTTGTCATAACTCAGTGAAGTCATTGAGATATTTCTCTTAGGTGTTTTTATATGAGTTCAGTGAAGTGACATGGAGGCATATCTCTGGGTTTTTATGAGAGTAAACTCAGTGAAGTGACATGGAGACATATCTCTTAGGTGTTTTTATATGAGAGTAAACTCAGTGAAGTGACATTGAGACATATCTCTGGGTTTTATATGAGAGTAAACTCAGTGAAGTGACATGAGACATATCTCTGGGTTTTATATGAGAGTAAACTCAGTGAAGTGACATGGAGACAAATCTCTTAGGTGTTTTTATATGAGTAAACTCAGTGAAGTGACATTGAGACATATCTCTTAGGTGTTTTTATATGAGTAAACTCAGTGAAGTGACATTGAGACATGTCTCTGGGTTTTATATGAGAGTAAACACAGTGAAGTAACATGGAGGCATATCTCTTAGGTGTTTTATATGAGAGTAAACTCAGTGAAGTGACATGGAGGCATATCTCTTAGGTGTTTTTATGAGAGTAAACTCAGTGATGTGACATTGAGACATATCTCTTAGGTGTTTTTATATGAGTAAACTCAGTGAAGTGACATGGAGGCATATCTCTTAGGTGTTTATATATGAGTAAACTCAGTGAAGTGACATGGAGGCATATCTCTGGGTTTTATGAGAGTAAACTCAGTGAAGTGACATGGAGGCATATCTCTGGGTTTTATATGAGAGTAAACTCAGTGAAGTGACATGGAGGCATATCTCTTAGGTGATGAGTAAACTCAGTGAAGTGACATGGAGCATATCTCTTAGGTGTTTTTATATGAGAGTAAACTCAGTGAAGTGACATGGAGACATATCTCTTAGGTGTTTTTATATGAGTAAACTCAGTGAAGTGACATTGAGACATTTGTCTTAGGTGTTTTTAGATGAGTTAACTCAGTGAAGTGACATTGAGACATTTCTCTGGGTTTCATATGAGAGTAAACTCAGTGAAGTGACATGGAGACATATCTCTTAGGTGTTTTTATATGAGTAAACTCAGTGAAGTGACATTGAGACATATCTCTTAGGTGTTTTTATATGAGTAAACTCAGTGAAGTGACATGGAGACAAATCTCTTAGGTGTTTTTATATGAGTAAACTCAGTGAAGTGAAATTGAGACATATCTCTTAGGTGTTTTTATATGAGAGTAAACTCAGTGAAGTGACATGGAGGCATATCTCTTAGGTGTTTTTATTTGAGAGTAAACTCAGTGAAGTGACATTGAGACATATCTCTTAGGTGTTTTTATATGAGTAAACTCAGTGAAGTGACATGGAGGCATATCTCTTAGGTGTTTATATATGAGTAAACTCAGTGAAGTGACATGGAGGCATATCTCTGGGTTTTATGAGAGTAAACTCAGTGAAGTGACATGGAGGCATATCTCTGGGTTTTATATGAGAGTAAACTCAGTGAAGTGACATGGAGGCATATCTCTTAGGTGTTTTTACATGAGTAAACTCAGTGAAGTGACATGGAAGCATATCTCTTAGCTGTTTTTATATGAGAGTAAACTCAGTGAAGTGACATGGAGACATATCTCTTAGGTGTTTTTATATGAGTAAACTCAGTGAAGTGACATTGAGACATTTGTCTTAGGTGTTTTTAGATGAGTTAACTCAGTGAAGTGACATTGAGACATTTCTCTGGGTTTCATATGAGAGTAAACTCAGTGAAGTGACATTGAGACATATCTCTGGGTTTTATATGAGAGTAAACTCAGTGAAGTGACATGGAGACAAATCTCTTAGGTGTTTTTACATGAGTAAACTCAGTGAAGTGACATGGAGGCATATCTCTGTGTTTTATATCAGAGTAAACTCAGTGAAGTGACATGGAGGCATATCTCTTAGGTGTTTTTACATGAGTAAACTCAGTGAAGTGACATGGAAGCATATCTCTTAGCTGTTTTTATATGAGTAAACTCAGTGAAGTGACATGGAGACATATCTCTTAGGTGTTTTTATATGAGAGTAAACTCAGTGAAGTGACATGGAGGCATATCTCTGGGTTTTATGAGAGTAAACTCAGTGAATTGACATGGAGGCATATCTCTTAGGTGTTTTTATATGAGTAAACTCAGTGAAGTGAAATTGAGACATATCTCTTAGGTGTTTTTATATGAGAGTAAACTCAGTGAAGTGACATGGAGGCATATCTCTTAGGTGTTTTTATTTGAGAGTAAACTCAGTGAAGTGACATTGAGACATATCTCTTAGGTGTTTTTATATGAGTAAACTCAGTGAAGTGACATGGAGACATATCTCTTAGGTGTTTTTATATGAGTAAACTCAGTGAAGTGACATTGAGACATTTGTCTTAGGTGTTTTTAGATGAGAACTCAGTGAAGTGACATTGAGATATTTCTCTTAGGTGTTTTTATATGAGTAAACTCAGTGAAGTGACATGGAGGCATATCTCTGGGTTTTATATGAGAGTAAACTCAGTGAAGTGACATGGAGACATATCTCTTAGGTGTTTTTATATGAGCGTAAACTCAGTGAAGTGACATGGAGACATATCTCTGGGTTTTATATGAGAGTAAACTCAGGGAAGTGACATGGAGACATATCTCTGGGTTTTATATGAGAGTAAACTCAGTGAAGTGACATTGAGACATGTCTCTTAGGTGTTTTTATATGAGTAAACTCAGTGAAGTGACATTGAGACATTTGTCTTAGGTGTTTTTATATGAGTAAACTCAGTGAAGTGACATTGAGACATGTCTCTGGGTTTTTATGAGAGTAAACTCAGTGAAGTGACATGGAGGCATATCTCTAAGGTGTTTTCATATGAGAGTAAACTCAGTGAAGTGGCATGGAGGCATATCTCTTAGGTGTTTTTATTTGAGAGTAAACTCAGTGAAGTGACATTGAGACATATCTCTTAGGTGTTTTTATATGAGAGTAAACTCAGTGAAGTGACATGGAGACAAATCTCTTAGGTGTTTTTACATGAGTAAACTCAGTGAAGTGACATGGAGGCATATCTCTGGGTTTTATGAGAGTTTGAAGTGACATGGAGGCATATCTCTGGGTTTTATATGAGAGTAAACTCAGTGAAGTGACATGGAGGCATATCTCTTAGGTGTTTTTATATGAGTAAACTCAGTGAAGTGACATGGAAGCATATCTCTTAGGCTGTTTTTATATGAGAGTAAACTCAGTGAAGTGACATGGAGACATATCTCTTAGGTGTTTTTATTAAACTCAGTGAAGTGACATTGAGACATTTGTCTTAGGTGTTTTTAGATGAGTTAACTCAGTGAAGTGACATTGAGACATTTCTCTGGGTTTTATATGAGAGTAAACTCAGTGAAGTGACATGGAGACATATCTCTGGGTTTTATATGAGAGTAAACTCAGTGAAGTGACATGGAGACAAATCTCTTAGGTGTTTTTACATGAGTAAACTCAGTGAAGTGACATGGAGGCATATCTCTGTGTTTTATATCAGAGTAAACTCAGTGAAGTGACATGGAGGCATATCTCTTAGGTGTTTTTACATGAGTAAACTCAGTGAAGTGACACGGAAGCATATCTCTTAGCTGTTTTTATATGAATAAACTCAGTGAAGTGACATGGAGACATATCTCTTAGGTGTTTCTATATGAGAGTAAACTCAGTGAAGTGACATGGAGGCATATCTCTGGGTTTTATGAGAGTAAACTCAGTGAAGTGACGTGGAGGCATATCTCTTAGGTGTTTTTATATGAGCGTAAACTCAGTGAAGTGACATGGAGACATATCTCTTAGGTGTTTTTATATGAGTAAACTCAGTGAAGTGACATTGAGAAATTTGTCTTAGGTGTTTTTAGATGAGTTAACTCAGTGAAGTGACATTGAGACATTTCTCTGGGTTTCATATGAGAGTAAACTCAGTGAAGTGACATTGAGACATATCTCTGGGTTTTATATGAGAGTAAACTCAGTGAAGTGACATGGAGACATATCTCTTAGGTGTTTTTATATGAGTAAACTCAGTGAAGTGACATGGAGGCATATCTCTGGGTTTTATATGAGAGTAAACTCAGTGAAGTGACATGGAGACATATCTCTTAGGTGTTTTTATATGAGAGTAAACTCAGTGAAGTGACATGGAGGCATATCTCTTAGGTGTTTTTATATGAGCGTAAACTCAGTGAAGTGACATGGAGACATATCTCTTAGGTGTTTTTATATGAGTAAACTCAGTGAAGTGACATGGAGGCATATCTCTGGGTTTTATATGAGAGTAAACTCAGTGAAGTGACATGGAGGCATATCTCTGGGTTTTATATGAGAGTAAACTCAGTGAAGTGACATGGAGGCATATCTCTTAGGTGTTTTTATATGAGAGTAAACTCAGTGAAGTGACATGGAGACATATCTCTTAGGTGTTTTTATTTGAGAGTAAACTCAGTGAAGTGACATGGAGGCATATCTCTGGGTTTTATATGAGAGTAAACTCAGTGAAGTGACATGGAGACATATCTCTTAGGTGTTTTTATATGAGTAAACTCAGTGAAGTGACATTGAGACATTTGTCTTAGGTGTTTTTAGATGAGTTAACTCAGTGAAGTGACATTGAGACATTTCTCTGGGTTTTATATGAGAGTAAACTCAGTGAAGTGACATTGACATGAGAGTAAACTCAGTGAAGTGACATATCTCTTAGGTGTTTTTACATGAGTAAACTCAGTGAAGTGACATGGAGGCATATCTCTGTGTTTTATATCAGAGTAAACTCAGTGAAGTGACATGGAGGCATATCTCTTAGGTGTTTTTACATGAGTAAACTCAGTGAAGTGACATGGAAGCATATCTCTTAGCTGTTTTTATATGAATAAACTCAGTGAAGTGACATGGAGACATATCTCTTAGGTGTTTTTATATGAGAGTAAACTCAGTGAAGTGACATGGAGGCATATCTCTGGGTTTTATGAGAGTAAACTCAGTGAATTGACATGGAGCATATCTCTTAGGTGTTTTTATATGAGAGTAAACTCAGTGAAGTGACATGACATATCTCTTAGGTGTTTTTATATGAGTAAACTCAGTGAAGTGACATGGAGACATATCTCTTAGGTGTTTTTATATGAGAGTAAACTCAGTGAAGTGACATTGAGACATATCTCTTAGGTGTTTTTATATGAGTAAACTCAGTGAAGTGACATGGAGACATATCTCTTAGGTGTTTTTATATGAGTAAACTCAGTGAAGTGACATTGAGACATTTGTCTTAGGTGTTTTTAGATGAGATAACTCAGTGAAGTGACATTGAGATATTTCTCTTAGGTGTTTTTATATGAGTAAACTCAGTGAAGTGACATGGAGGCATATCTCTGGGTTTTATGAGAGTAAACTCAGTGAAGTGACATGGAGACATATCTCTTAGGTGTTTTTATATGAGAGTAAACTCAGTGAAGTGACATGGAGACATATCTCTGGGTTTTATATGAGTAAACTCAGTGAAGTGACATTGAGACATATCTCTGGGTTTTATATGAGAGTAAACTCAGTGAAGTGACATGGAGACAAATCTCTTAGGTGTTTTTATATGAGTAAACTCAGTGAAGTGACATTGAGACATATCTCTTAGGTGTTTTTATATGAGTAAACTCAGTGAAGTGACATTGAGACATGTCTCTGGGTTTTATATGAGAGACATGAAGTAACATGGAGGCATATCTCTAAGGTGTTTTATATGAGAGTAAACTCAGTGAAGTGACATGGAGGCATATCTCTTAGGTGTTTTTATTTGAGAGTAAACTCAGTGAATGTGACATTGAGACATATCTCTTAGGTGTTTTTATATGAGTAAACTCAGTGAAGTGACATGGAGACATATCTCTTAGGTGTTTTTATGAGTAAACTCAGTGAAGTGAGTAAACTCAGTGAAGTGACATGGAGGCATATCTCTGGGTTTTATATGAGAGTAAACTCAGTGAAGTGACATGGAGGCATATCTCTTAGGTGTTTTTATATGAGTAAACTCAGTGAAGTGACATGGAAGCATATCTCTTAGGTGTTTTTATATGAGAGTAAACTCAGTGAAGTGACATGGAGACATATCTCTTAGGTGTTTTTATATGAGTAAACTCAGTGAAGTGACATTGAGACATTTGTCTTAGGTGTTTTTAGATGAGTTAACTCAGTGAAGTGACATTGAGACATTTCTCTGGGTTTCATATGAGAGTAAACTCAGTGAAGTGACATTGAGACATATCTCTGGGTTTTATATGAGAGTAAACTCAGTGAAGTGACATGGAGACAAATCTCTTAGGTGTTTTTACATGAGTAAACTCAGTGAAGTGACATGGAGGCATATCTCTGGGTTTTATATGAGAGTAAACTCAGTGAAGTGACATGGAGGCATATCTCTTAGGTGTTTTTACATGAGTAAACTCAGTGAAGTGACATGGAAGCATATCTCTTAGCTGTTTTTATATGAGTAAACTCAGTGAAGTGACATGGAGACATATCTCTTAGGTGTTTTATATGAGAGTAAACTCAGTGAAGTGACATGGAGGCATATCTCTGGGTTTTATGAGAGTAAACTCAGTGAAGTGACATCTCTTGTGATGAGAGTAAACTCAGTGAAGTGACATTGAGACATGTCTCTTAGGTGTTTTTATATGAGTAAACTCAGTGAAGTGACATTGAGACATTTGTCTTAGGTGTTTTTAGATGAGTTAACTCAGTGAAGTGACATTGAGACATGTCTCTTAGGTGTTTTTATATGAGTAAACTCAGTGAAGTGACATTGAGACATTTCTCTGGGTTTTATATGAGAGTAAACTCAGTGAAGTGACATTGAGACATATCTCTTAGGTGTTTTTATGTGAGTAAACTCAGTGAAGTGACATGGAGACATATCTCTCTGGAGTAAACTCAGTTTTATATGAGAGTAAACTCAGTGAAGTGACATGGAGGCATATCTCTTAGGTGTTTTTATATGAGAGTAAACTCAGTGAAGTGACATGGAGACATATCTCTTAGGTGTTTTTATATGAGTTTGAAGTGACATGGAGGCATATCTCTGGGTTTTATATGAGAGTAAACTCAGTGAAGTGACATGGAGGCATATCTCTGGGTTTTATATGAGAGTAAACTCAGTGAAGTGACATGGAGGCATATCTCTTAGGTGTTTTTATATGAGAGTAAACTCAGTGAAGTGACATGGAGACATATCTCTTAGGTGTTTTTATTTGAGAGTAAACTCAGTGAAGTGACATGGAGGCATATCTCTGGGTTTTATATGAGAGTAAACTCAGTGAAGTGACATGGAGGCATATCTCTTAGGTGTTTTTATATGAGAGTAAACTCAGTGAAGTGACATGGAGACATATCTCTTAGGTGTTTTTATTTGAGAGTAAACTCAGTGAAGTGACATGGAGGCATATCTCTTGAGGTAAACTCAGTTGACATGGAGGCATATCTGTTAGGTGTTTTTATTTGAGAGTAAACTCAGTGAAGTGACATGGAGGCATATCTCTGGGTTTTATATGAGAGTAAACTCAGTGAAGTGACATGGAGGCATATATCTGGGTTTTATATGAGAGTAAACTCAGTGAAGTGACATGGAGGCATATCTCTTAGGTGTTTTTACATGAGTAAACTCAGTGAAGTGACATGGAAGCATATCTCTTAGCTGTTTTTATATGAGTAAACTCAGTGAAGTGACATGGAGACATATCTCTTAGGTGTTTTTATATGAGAGTAAACTCAGTGAAGTGACATGGAGGCATATCTCTGGGTTTTATATGAGAGTAAACTCAGTGAAGTGACATGGAGGCATATCTCTTAGGTGTTTTTATATGAGAGTAAACTCAGTGAAGTGACATGGAGGCATATCTCTTAGGTGTTTTTATATGAGAGTAAACTCAGTGAAGTGACATGGAAGCATATCTCTTAGGTGTTTTATTTGAGTGTAAACTCAGTGAAGTGACATTGAGACATATCTCTTAGGGGTTTTTACATGAGTAAACTCAGTGAAGTGACATTGAGACATATCTCTTAGGTGTTTTTATATGAGTAAACTCAGTGAAGTGACATGGAGCCATATCTCTGGGTTTTATGAGAGTAAACTCAGTGAAGTGACATGGAAGCATATCTCTGGGTTTTATGAGAGTTAACTCAGTGAAGTGACATGGAGGCATATCTCTGGGTTTTATATGAGAGTAAACTCAGTGAAGTGACATGGAGGCATATCTCTTAGGTGTTTTTACATGAGCAAACTCAGTGAAGTGACATGGAAGCATATCTCTTAGCTGTTTTTATATGAGTAAACTCAGTGAAGTAACATGGAGACATATCTCTTAGGTGTTTTTATATGAGAGTAAACTCAGTGAAGTGACATGGAGGCATATCTCTGGGTTTTATATGAGAGTAAACTCAGTGAAGTGACATGGAGGCATATCTCTTAGGTGTTTTTATATGAGAGTAAACTCAGTGAAGTGACATGGAGGCATATCTCTTAGGTGTTTTTATATGAGAGTAAACTCAGTGAAGTGACATGGAAGCATATCTCTTAGGTGTTTTATTTGAGTGTAAACTCAGTGAAGTGACATTGAGACATATCTCTTAGGGGTTTTTACATGAGTAAACTCAGTGAAGTGACATTGAGACATATCTCTTAGGTGTTTTTATATGAGTAAACTCAGTGAAGTGACATGGAGCCATATCTCTGGGTTTTATGAGAGTAAACTCAGTGAAGTGACATGGAGGCATATCTCTGGGTTTTATGAGAGTAAACTCAGTGAAGTGACATGGAGGCATATCTCTGGGTTTTATATGAGAGTAAACTCAGTGAAGTGACATGGAGGCATATCTCTTAGGTGTTTTTACATGAGTAAACTCAGTGAAGTGACATGGAAGCATATCTCTTAGCTGTTTTTATATGAGTAAACTCAGTGAAGTGACATGGAGACATATCTCTTAGGTGTTTTTATATGAGTAAACTCAGTGAAGTGACATTGAGACATTTGTCTTAGGTGTTTTTAGATGAGATAACTCAGTGAAGTGACATTGAGACATTTCTCTGGGTTTCATATGAGAGTAAACTCAGTGAAGTGACATTGAGACATATCTCTGGGTTTTATATGAGAGTAAACTCAGTGAAGTGACATGGAGACATATCTCTTAGGTGTTTTTATATGAGAGTAAACTCAGTGAAGTGACATGGAGACATATCTCTGGGTTTTATATGAGAGTAAACTCAGTGAAGTGACATTGAGACATATCTCTGGGTTTTATATGAGAGTAAACTCAGTGAAGTGACATGGAGACAAATCTCTTAGGTGTTTTTATATGAGTAAACTCAGTGAAGTGACATTGAGACATATCTCTTAGGTGTTTTTATATGAGTAAACTCAGTGAAGTGACATTGAGACATGAGAGTAAACACAGTGAAGCAACATGGAGGCATATCTCTAAGGTGTTTTCATATGAGAGTAAACTCAGTGAAGTGACATGGAGGCATATCTCTTAGGTGTTTTTATATGAGTAAACTCAGTGAAGTGACATGGAGGCATATCTCTGGGTTTTATATGAGAGTAAACTCAGTGAAGTGACATGGAGGCATATCTCTGGGTTTTATATGAGAGTAAACTCAGTGAAGTGACATGGAGGCATATCTCTTAGGTGTTTTTATATGAGAGTAAACTCAGTGAAGTGACATGGAGACATATCTCTTAGGTGTTTTTATTTGAGAGTAAACTCAGTGAAGTGACATGGAGGCATATCTCTGGGTTTTATGAGAGTAAACTCAGTGAAGTGACATGGAGGCATATCTCTTAGGTGTTTTTATATGAGAGTAAACTCAGTGAAGTGACATGGAGACATATCTCTTAGATGTTTTTATATGAGAGTAAACTCAGTGAAGTGACATGGAGGCATATCTCTGGGTTTTATATGAGAGTAAACTCAGTGAAGTGACATGGAGGCATATCTGTTAGGTGTTTTTATTTGAGAGTAAACTCAGTGAAGTGACATGGAGGCATATCTCTGGGTTTTATATGAGAGTAAACTCAGTGAAGTAACATGGAGACATATCTCTTAGGTGTTTTTATATGAGTAAACTCAGTGAAGTGACATTGAGACATTTGTCTTAGGTGTTTTTAGATGAGATAACTCAGTGAAGTGACATTGAGACATTTCTCTGGGTTTCATATGAGAGTAAACTCAGTGAAGTGACATTGAGACATATCTCTGGGTTTTATATGAGAGTAAACTCAGTGAAGTGACATGGAGACATATCTCTTAGGTGTTTTTATATGAGAGTAAACTCAGTGAAGTGACATGGAGACATATCTCTGGGTTTTATATGAGAGTAAACTCAGTGAAGTGACATTGAGACATATCTCTGGGTTTTATATGAGAGTAAACTCAGTGAAGTGACATGGAGACAAATCTCTTATGTGTTTTTATATGAGTAAACTCAGTGAAGTGACATTGAGACATATCTCTTAGGTGTTTTTATATGAGTAAACTCAGTGAAGTGACATTGAGACATGTCTCATGAAGTAACATGGAGGCATATCTCTAAGGTGTTTTCATATGAGAGTAAACTCAGTGAAGTGACATGGAGGCATATCTCTTAGGTGTTTTTATATGAGTAAACTCAGTGAAGTGACATGGAGGCATATCTCTGGGTTTTATATGAGAGTAAACTCAGTGAAGTGACATGGAGGCATATCTCTGGGTTTTATATGAGAGTAAACTCAGTGAAGTGACATGGAGGCATATCTCTTAGGTGTTTTTATATGAGAGTAAACTCAGTGAAGTGACATGGAGGCATATCTCTTAGGTGTTTTTATATGAGAGTAAACTCAGTGAAGTGACATGGAGGCATATCTCTGGGTTTTTATATGAGAGTAAACTCAGTGAAGTGACATGGAGGCATATCTCTTAGGTGTTTTTATATGAGAGTAAACTCAGTGAAGTGACATGGAGACATATCTCTTAGATGTTTTTATATGAGAGTAAACTCAGTGAAGTGACATGGAGACATATCTCTTAGGTGTTTTTATATGAGTAAACTCAGTGAAGTGACATTGAGAAATTTGTCTTAGGTGTTTTTAGATGAGTTAACTCAGTGAAGTGACATTGAGACATTTCTCTGGGTTTCATATGAGAGTAAACTCAGTGAAGTGACATTGAGACATATCTCTGGGTTTTATATGAGAGTAAACTCAGTGAAGTGACATGGAGACATATCTCTTAGGTGTTTTTATATGAGTAAACTCAGTGAAGTGACATGGAGGCATATCTCTGGGGTTATATGAGAGTAAACTCAGTGAAGTGACATGGAGGCATATCTCTGGGTTTTATATGAGAGTAAACTCAGTGAAGTGACATGGAGGCATATCTCTTAGGTGTTTTTATATGAGCGTAAACTCAGTGAAGTGACATGGAGACATATCTCTTAGGTGTTTTTATATGAGTAAACTCAGTGAAGTGACATGGAGGCATATCTCTGGGGTGTTTTTATATGAGTAAACTCAGTGAAGTGACATGGAGGCATATCTCTGGGTTTTATATGAGAGTAAACTCAGTGAAGTGACATGGAGGCATATCTCTTAGGTGTTTTTATATGAGAGTAAACTCAGTGAAGTGACATGGAGACATATCTCTTAGGTGTTTTTATTTGAGAGTAAACTCAGTGAAGTGACATGGAGGCATATCTCTGGGTTTTATATGAGAGTAAACTCAGTGAAGTGACATGGAGGCATATCTCTTAGGTGTTTTTATATGAGAGTAAACTCAGTGAAGTGACATGGAGACATATCTCTTAGGTGTTTTTATTTGAGAGTAAACTCAGTGAAGTGACATGGAGGCATATCTCTGGGTTTTATATGAGAGTAAACTCAGTGAAGTGACATGGAGGCATATCTCTTAGGTGTTTTTATATGAGAGTAAACTCAGTGAAGTGACATGGAGGCATATCTCTGGGTTTTATATGAGAGTAAACTCAGTGAAGTGACATGGAAGCATATCTCTGGGTTTTATATGAGAGTAAACTCAGTGAAGTGACATGGAGGCATATCTCTTAGGTGTTTTTTTTTAGTGACATGGAAGCATATCTCTTAGCTGTTTTTATATGAGTAAACTCAGTGAAGTGACATGGAGACATATCTCTTAGGTGTTTTTATATGAGAGTAAACTCAGTGAAGTGACATGGAGGCATATCTCTGGGTTTTATATGAGAGTAAACTCAGTGAAGTGACATGGAGGCATATCTCTTAGGTGTTTTTATATGAGAGTAAACTCAGTGAAGTGACATGGAGGCATATCTCTTAGGTGTTTTTATATGAGAGTAAACTCAGTGAAGTGACATGGAGGCATATCTCTTAGGTGTTTTTATTTGAGAGTAAACTCAGTGAAGTGACATTGAGACATATCTCTTAGGGGTTTTTACATGAGTAAACTCAGTGAAGTGACATTGAGACATATCTCTTAGGTGTTTTTATATGAGTAAACTCAGTGAAGTGACATGGGTTTTATGAGCAGTAAATCTCATGGAAGCATATCTTTTTTATGAGAGTAAACTCAGTGAAGTGACATGGAGGCATATCTCTGGGTTTTATATGAGAGTAAACTCAGTGAAGTGACATGGAGGCATATCTCTTAGGTGTTTTTACATGAGAGTAAACTCAGTGAAGTGACATGGAAGCATATCTCTTAGTGTTTTTATATGAGTAAACTCAGTGAAGTGACATGGAGACATATCTCTTAGGTGTTTTTATATGAGTAAACTCAGTGAAGTGACATTGAGACATTTGTCTTAGGTGTTTTTAGATGAGATAACTCAGTGAAGTGACATTGAGACATTTCTTGGGTTTATATGAGAGTAAACTCAGTGAAGTGACATTGAGACATATCTCTGGGTTTTATATGAGAGTAAACTCAGTGAAGTGACATGGAGACATATCTCTTAGGTGTTTTTATATGAGAGTAAACTCAGTGAAGTGACATGGAGACATATCTCTGGGTTTTATATGAGAGTAAACTCAGTGAAGTGACATTGAGACATATCTCTGGGTTTTATATGAGAGTAAACTCAGTGAAGTGACATGGAGACAAATCTCTTAGGTGTTTTTATATGAGTAAACTCAGTGAAGTGACATTGAGACATATCTCTTAGGTGTTTTTATATGAGTAAACTCAGTGAAGTGACATTGAGACATGTCTCTGGGTTTTATATGAGAGTAAACACAGTGAAGCAACATGGAGGCATATCTCTAAGGTGTTTTCATATGAGAGTAAACTCAGTGAAGTGACATGGAGGCATATCTCTTAGGTGTTTTTATATGAGTAAACTCAGTGAAGTGACATGGAGGCATATCTCTGGGTTTTATATGAGAGTAAACTCAGTGAAGTGACATGGAGGCATATCTCTGGGTTTTATATGAGAGTAAACTCAGTGAAGTGACATGGAGGCATATCTCTTAGGTGTTTTTATATGAGAGTAAACTCAGTGAAGTGACATGGAGACATATCTCTTAGGTGTTTTTATTTGAGAGTAAACTCAGTTGACATGGAGGCATATGAGAGTAAACTCAGTGAAGTGACATGGAGGCATATCTCTTAGGTGTTTTTATATGAGAGTAAACTCAGTGAAGTGACATGGAGACATATCTCTTAGGTGTTTTTATATGAGAGTAAACTCAGTGAAGTGACATGGAGGCATATCTCTGGGTTTTATATGAGAGTAAACTCAGTGAAGTGACATGGAGGCATATCTCTTAGGTGTTTTTATATGAGAGTAAACTCAGTGAAGTGACATGGAGGCATATCTCTGGGTTTTATATGAGAGTAAACTCAGTGAAGTGACATTGAGACATGTCTCTTAGGTGTTTTTATATGAGTAAACTCAGTGAAGTGACATTGAGACATTTGTCTTAGGTGTTTTTAGATGAGATAACTCAGTTGACATTGAGACATTTCTCTGGGTTTCATATGAGTAAACTCAGTGAAGTGACATTGAGACATATCTCTGGGTTTTATATGAGAGTAAACTCAGTGAAGTGACATGGAGACATATCTCTTAGGTGTTTTTATATGAGAGTAAACTCAGTGAAGTGACATGGAGACATATCTCTGGGTTTTATATGAGAGTAAACTCAGTGAAGTGACATTGAGACATATCTCTGGGTTTTATATGAGAGTAAACTCAGTGAAGTGACATGGAGACAAATCTCTTAGGTGTTTTTATATGAGTAAACTCAGTGAAGTGAAATTGAGACATATCTCTTAGGTGTTTTTATATGAGAGTAAACTCAGTGAAGTGACATGGAGGCATATCTCTGGTGTTTTCATATGAGAGTAAACTCAGTGAAGTGACATGGAGGCATATCTCTTAGGTGTTTATATATGAGTAAACTCAGTGAAGTGACATGGAGGCATATCTCTGGGTTTTATATGAGAGTAAACTCAGTGAAGTGACATGGAGGCATATCTCTGGGTTTTATATGAGAGTAAACTCAGTGAAGTGACATGGAGGCATATCTCTTAGGTGTTTTTATATGAGAGTAAACTCAGTGAAGTGACATGGAGACATATCTCTTAGGTGTTTTTATTTGAGAGTAAACTCAGTGAAGTGACATGGAGGCATATCTCTGGGTTTTATATGAGAGTGACATGGAGGCATACTCAGGTGTTTTTATATGAGAGTAAAATCAGTGACATGGAGGCATATCTCTTAGGTGTTTTTATATGAGAGTAAACTCAGTGAAGTGACATGGAAGCATATCTCTGGGTTTTATATAAGAGTAAACTCAGTGAAGTGACATGGAGGCATATCTCTTAGGTGTTTTTATAAGAGAGTAAACTCAGTGAAGTGACATTGAGACATATCTCTGGGTTTTATATGAGAGTAAACTCAGTGAAGTGACATGGAGGCATATCTCTGGGTTTTATATGAGAGTAAACTCAGTGAAGTGACATGGAGGCATATCTCTGGGTTTTATATGAGAGTAAACTCAGTGAAGTGACATGGAGGCATATCTCTTAGGTGTTTTTATATGAGAGTAAACTCAGTGAAGTGACATGGAGACATATCTCTTAGGTGTTTTTATATGAGAGTAAACTCAGTGAAGTGACATGGAGGCATATCTCTTAGGTGTTTGTATATGAGAGTAAACTCAGTGAAGTGACATGGAAGCATATCTCTTAGGTGTTTTTATATGAGTAAACTCAGTGAAGTGACATTGAGACATGTCTCTGGGTTTTATATGAGAGTAAACACAGTGAAGTAACATGGAGGCATATCTCTTAGGTGTTTTTATATGAGAGTAAACTCAGTGAAGTGACATGGAGGCATATCTCTTAGGTGTTTTTATTTGAGAGTAAACTCAGTGATGTGACATGGAGACATATCTCTTAGGTGTTTTTATATGAGTAAACTCAGTGAAGACATAAACTCAGTGAAGTGACATGGAGGCATATCTCTGGGTTTTTATGAGAGTAAACTCAGTGAAGTGACATGGAGACATATCTCTGGGTTTTATATGAGAGTAAACTCAGTGAAGTGACATGGAGACATTTGTCTTAGGTGCATAACTCAGTGAAGTGACATTGAGGTGGGTTTTATATGAGAGTAAACTCAGTGAAGTGACATTGAGACATTTCTCTGGGTTTCATATGAGAGTAAACTCAGTGAAGTGACATTGAGACATATCTCTTAGGTGTTTTTATATGAGTAAACTCAGTGAAGTGACATGGAGGCATATCTCTTAGGTGTTTTATATGAGAGTAAACTCAGTGAAGTGACATGGAGGCATATCTCTTAGGTGTTTTTACATGGTAAACTCAGTTTGGAAGCATATCTCTTAGCTGTTTTATAGAGTAAACTCAGTGAAGTGACATGGAGACATATCTCTTAGGTGTTTTATATGAGAGTAAACTCAGTGAAGTGACATGGAGGCATATCTCTGGGTTTTATGAGAGTAAACTCAGTGAAGTGACATGGAGGCATATCTCTTAGGTGTTTTTATATGAGAGTAAACTCAGTGAAGTGACATGGAGACATATCTCTTAGGTGTTTTTATTTGAGAGTAAACTCAGTGAAGTGACATGGAGGCATATCTCTGGGTTTTATATGAGAGTAAACTCAGTGAAGTGACATGGAGGCATATCTCTGGGTTTTATATGTAAACTCAGTGAAGTGACATGGAGGCATATCTCTTAGGTGTTTTTATATGAGAGTAAACTCAGTGAAGTGACATGGAGACATATCTCTTAGGTGTTTTTATATGAGAGTAAACTCAGTGAAGTGACATGGAGGCATATCTCTTAGGTGTTTTTATATGAGAGTAAACTCAGTGAAGTGACATGGAGACATATCTCTTAGGTGTTTTTATATGAGAGTAAACTCAGTGAAGTGACATGGAGGCATATCTCTTAGGTGTTTTTATATGAGAGTAAACTCAGTGAAGTGACATGGAAGCATATCTCTTAGGTGTTTTTATATGAGAGAAATTGAGACAATCTCAGTAAACTCAGTGAAGTGACATTGAGACATATCTCTTAGGTGTTTTTATATGAGAGTAAACTCAGTGAAGTGACATGGAGGCATATCTCTTAGGTGTTTTTATATGAGAGTAAACTCAGTGAAGTGACATGGAAGCATATCTCTTAGGTGTTTTTATATGAGAGTAAACTCAGTGAAGTGACATGGAGGCATATCTCTTAGGTGTTTTTATTTGAGAGTAAACTCAGTGAAGTGACATGGAGCATATCTCTTAGGGGTTTTTATATGAGTAAACTCAGTGAAGTGACATTGAGACATATCTCTTAGGTGTTTTTATATGAGAGTAAACTCAGTGAAGTGACATGGAGCCATATCTCTGGGTTTTATGAGAGTAAACTCAGTGAAGTGACATGGAAGCATATCTCTGGGTTTTATGAGAGTAAACTCAGTGAAGTGACATGGAGGCATATCTCTGGGTTTTATATGAGAGTAAACTCAGTGAAGTGACATGGAGGCATATCTCTTAGGTGTTTTTATATGAGAGAAGACATAGCAATCTCAGTGAAGTGACATTGAGACATATCTCTTAGGTGTTTTATATGAGAGTGAAACTCAGTGAGAGTAAACTCAGTGAAGTGACATTGAGACATATCTCTGGGTTTTATATGAGAGTAAACTCAGTGAAGTGACATGGAGACATATCTCTTAGGTGTTTTTATATGAGAGTAAACTCAGTGAAGTGACATGGAGACATATCTCTGGGTTTTATATGAGAGTAAACTCAGTGAAGTGACATTGAGACATATCTCTGGTGTTTTTATATGAGAGTAAACTCAGTGAAGTGACATGGAGACAAATCTCTTAGGTGTTTTTATATGAGTAAACTCAGTGAAGTGACATTGAGACATATCTCTTAGGTGTTTTTATATGAGTAAACTCAGTGAAGTGACATGAGAGTAAACACATATCATGGAGGCATATCTCTTAGGTGTTTTTATATGAGAGTAAACTCAGTGAAGTGACATGGAGGCATATCTCTTAGGTGTTTTTATTTGAGAGTAAACTCAGTGATGTGACATTGAGACATATCTCTTAGGTGTTTTTATATGAGTAAACTCAGTGAAGTAACATGGAGCATATCTCTTAGGTGTTTTTTATGGTAAACTCAGTTTTATTTGTCTTAGGTGAGATAAACTCAGTGAAGTGACATTGAGACATTTCTCTGGGTTTCATATGAGATAAACTCAGTGAAGTGACATTGAGACATATCTCTGGGTTTTATATGAGAGTAAACTCAGTGAAGTGACATGGAGACATATCTCTTAGGTGTTTTTATATGAGAGTAAACTCAGTGAAGTGACATGGAGACATATCTCTGGGTTTTATATGAGAGTAAACTCAGTGAAGTGACATTGAGACATATCTCTGGGTTTTATATGAGAGTAAACTCAGTGAAGTGACATGGAGACAAATCTCTTAGGTGTTTTTATTGATGAGTAAACTCAGTGAAGTGACATTGAGACATATCTCTTAGGTGTTTTTATATGAGTAAACTCAGTGAAGTGACATATCTCTGGGTTTTATATGAGAGTAAACTCAGTGAAGTGACATGGAGCATATCTCTAAGGTGTTTTCATATGAGAGTAAACTCAGTGAAGTGACATGGAGGCATGTGGAGTTTTATATGAGAGTAAACTCAGTGAAGTGACATGGAGACATATCTCTTAGGTGTTTTTATATGAGTAAACTCAGTGAAGTGACATGGAGGCATCTCTTAGGTGTTTTTATATGAGAGTAAACTCAGTGAAGTGACATGGAGGCATATCTCTTAGGTGTTTTTATTTGAGAGTAAACTCAGTGATGTGAAGTGACATAGGTGATGAGTAAATCTCAGTGAAGTAACATGGAGACATATCTCTTAGGTGTTTTTATTTAAACTCAGTGAAGTAAGGTGTTTTTAGATGAGATAACTCAGTGAAGTGACATTGAGACATTTCTCTGGGTTTATAGTGAGTAAACTCAGTGAAGTGACATGGAGGCATATCTCTAGGGTTTTATATGAGAGTAAACTCAGTGAAGTGACATGGAGACATATCTCTTAGGTGTTTTTATATGAGAGTAAACTCAGTGAAGTGACATGGAGACATATCTCTGGGTTTTATATGAGAGTAAACTCAGTGAAGTGACATGGAGCATATCTCTGGGTTTTATATGAGAGTAAACTCAGTGAAGTGACATGGAGACATGGAGAGCATGAATCTCTTAGGTGTTTTTATATGAGAGTAAACTCAGTGAAGTGACATGGAGGCATATCTCTGGGTTTTATATGAGAGTAAACTCAGTGAAGTGACATGGAGGCATATCTCTTAGGTGTTTTTATATGAGAGTAAACTCAGTGAAGTGACATGGAGCATATCTCTTAGGTGTTTTTATATGAGAGTAAACTCAGTGAAGTGACATGGAGGCATATCTCTGGGTTTTATATGAGAGTAAACTCAGTGAAGTGACATGGAGGCATATCTCTTAGGTGTTTTTTTTAAACTAGTGAAGTGACATTGAGACAGTAGTTAACTCAGTGAAGTGACATTGAGACATGTCTCTGGGTTTTATATGAGTAATCTCAGTGAAGTGACATGGAGACAAATCTCTTAGGTGTTTTTACATGAGTAAACTCAGTGAAGTGACATGGAGGCATATCTCTGGGTTTTATATGAGAGTAAACTCAGTGAAGTGACATGGAGACATATCTCTGGGTTTTATATGAGAGTAAACTCAGTGAAGTGACATTGAGACATGTCTCTTAGGTGTTTTTATATGAGTCTTAGGACATTGACATTTTTTAGGTGTTTTTAGAGAGTAAACTCAGTGAAGTGACATGGACATTTCTCTGGGTTTCATATGAGAGTAAACTCAGTGAAGTGACATGGAGACATATCTCTGTTTTTATATGAGAGTAAACTCAGTGAAGTGACATGGAGACATATCTCTAGGTGTTTTTATATGAGAGTAAACTCAGTGAAGTGACATGTGAGACATATCTCTGGGTTTTATATGAGAGTAAACTCAGTGAAGTGACATGGAGACAAATCTCTTAGGTGTTTTTACATGAGTAAACTCAGTGAAGTGACATGGAGGCATATCTCTGGGTTTTATATGAGAGTAAACTCAGTGAAGTGACATGGAGACATATCTCTTAGGTGGTTTTATATGAGAGTAAACTCAGTGAAGTGACATTGAGACATGTCTCTTAGGTGTTTTTATATGAGTAAACTCAGTGAAGTGACATGGAGCATATCTTAGGTGTTTTTATATGAGAGTAAACTCAGTGAAGTGACATTGAGACATATCTCTTAGGTGTTTTTATATGAGTAAACTCAGTGAAGTGACATTGAGACATGTCTCTGGGTTTTATATGAGAGTAAACACAGTGAAGTGACATGGAGGCATATCTCTTAGGTGTTTTTATATGAGAGTAAACTCAGTGAAGTGACATGGAGGAATATCTCTTAGGTGTTTTTATTTGAGAGTAAACTCAGTGAAGTCACATTGAGACATATCTCTTAGGTGTTTTTACATGAGTAAACTCAGTGAAGTGACATGGAGGCATATCTCTTAGGTGTTTTTATATGAGTAAACTCAGTGAAGTGACATGGAGGCATATCTCTGGGTTTTATGAGAGTAAACTCAGTGAAGTGACATGGAGGCATATCTCTTAGGTGTTTTTTTAGTGACATGGAGGCATATCTCTTAGCTGTTTTTATAGAGTAAACTCAGTGAAGTGACATGGAGACATATCTCTGGGTTTTATATGAGAGTAAACTCAGTGAAGTGACATGGAGACATATCTCTGGGTTTTTTTCAGTGAATTGACATGGAGACATATCTCTGGGTTTTATATGAGAGTAAACTCAGTGAAGTGACATGGAGACATATCTCTTAGGTGTTTTTATATGAGAGTAAACTCAGTGAAGTGACATGGAGACATATCTCTTAGGTGTTTTTATATGAGAGTAAACTCAGTGAAGTGACATTGAGACATATCTCTGGGTTTTATATGAGAGTCAACTCAGTGAAGTGACATTGAGACATATCTCTGGGTTTTATATGAGAGTCAACTCAGTGAAGTGACATGGAGGCATATCTCTTAGGTGTTTTTATATGAGAGTAAACTCAGTGAAGTGACATGGAGGCATATCTCTTAGGTGTTTTTATATGAGTAAACTCAGTGAAGTGACATGGAAGCATATCTCTGGGTTTTATATTTAATTTTATTTTTTAAATTTTACCTTTATTTAACTAGGCAAGTCAGTTAAGAACAAATTCTTATTTTCAATGACGGCCTAGGAACAGTGGGTTAACTGCCTGTTCAGGGGCAGAACGACAGATTTGTACCTTGTCAGCTCAGGGATTCGAACTTGCAACCTTTCGGTTACTATATGAGAGTCAACTCAGTGAAGTGACATGGAAGCATATCTCTTAGGTGTTTTTATATAAGAGTAAACTCAGTGAAGTGACATGGAAGCATGAGCCCCAGTGTACGGTGCCAGCCAGGACAGCGGAGTCAATCACCACCTTCCGGAGACACCTGAAACCCCACCTCTTTAAGGAATACCTAGGATAGGATAAAGTAATCCTTCTCACCCCCCCCCCCTTAAAAGATTTAGATGCACTATTGTAAAGTGGCTGTTCCACTAGATGTCATAAGGTGAACGCACCAATTTGTAAGTCGCTCTGGATAAGAGCGTCTGCTAAATGACTTAAATGTAAATGTAAATGTAATGATGGTAAAACCTCAGTGAAGGAGGCAGACGGCTTCATCTGACCACATTTCTCTGTCACCCTGTTTACAAGTCTATGTACTTGTATGTATTGATGTGTGTCCTTTATTGAACTGGTCTCCTCTGTGTGTGTTTGTCCATGCAGGTGATGAATGTGAGCCTGTGGGAGGGGGAGCGGGTGACGTTTGAGGATGTGGGGGGAGGGGAGCCCTCTGTTCTGGCCAACGAGTCTATCCTGTTGAAGGGCCTGGTGGTACGCAGCTGGAGCAACCAGATCACCATTCACTTCCACAGCCAGAGACAGACCCAGCCTGGGTCCTTCCTGCTCAGATACCAAGGTAAGACCCGAGGGCAACCAAACGCTAAGCACTAGCACAACCACCAACCAAGCACCACACCACAGCACAGCACTAGACCATCAACCTAATCAAATACTACACAACAACAAACCAAGTTTCAGAATGTGAGTTGTAACCAATGTGAAGTGACAATATGGACAAGGCCTGAGAGGTTGATTTATCCTCTCCTCCAGCAGCCTCCTCCTGTACACTGGGGCTCACTCTCCTGTACACTGGGGCTCACTCTCCTGTACACTGGGGCTCACCCTTCTGTACACTGGGGCTCACTCTCCTGTACACTGGGGCTCACTCTCCTGTACACTGGGGCTCACCCTTCTGTACACTGGGGCTCACCCTTCTGTACACGGGGGCTCACTCTCCTGTACACTGGGGCTCACCCTTCTGTACACTGGGGCTCACCCTTCTGTACACTGGGGCTCACCCTTCTGTACACTGGGGCTCACCCTTCTGTACACTGGGGCTCACCCTTCTGTACACTGGGGATCACCCTTCTGTCTCCTGGGCTCACCCTTCTGTACACTGGGGATCACCCTTCTGTCTCCTGGGCTCACCCTTCTGTACACTGGGGCTCACCCTTCTGTACACTGGGGCTCACCCTTCTGTACACTGGGGCCCACCCTCCTGTTATCCCTTGTCAACATAATGTGCTCATGTTAGCCACAAAATAACACCGCTGTCAATTGGCAGTATAATCAGTTGGGGAAATTGCTGTGATGATGCTCTTCTAATTGTCATTGTCAGAAGGAGACTGCATGCAGTTATGAGCCCTGTTGCTTACACATTGTGGTGAAATAGAAAAGCAACTTTACAAATATTTTTTTTCAGATTCTTTTGTTTTTGTGAGTTAATGAACTGCGGCAGGTTTGTAAATGAGTAGTGCCATTCCGAACAATGCCTAGATTACCGGTTGAATAAGAATTGCATTTCCCGCTCACCCATCCCTCTCTGAATCATGCTATGCCCCCCCCTCTTCTTTCTCTCCTTCTCTCGTTTCCTCTCTCTCTCTCCTTTGCGAGTTGTGTGGGTGGTATTCACCACCCAGTGAGGGGGACCTTCATGGCTTTCTGTGGCAGGCTTTTGCTGCTCTATTAAATAGCATGGCAATCATACGGCAGGGCACGGCACAGCGCCACCGATAATAACTTTCTGCTTCTTTACAAAACTTCCAATTACCTGACACAGTGGTCCCCCCCACCCCCATCCCCCACCCCCACCCCCATCCCCCCCACCCCTCCTCTGCTCGACCTGTTTGATATTCCCTGAGCAGCGCGTCGTGCTGATCTGGGCTGGCTATATGAGGGTGGCCTCTAACTATTTTCCCCTGTCTGTGACGTACAGTATGGTGCATTCTGTAGCAGACAGAAATAAAATAACTTAGGGGAGAGTAATTTGATGACATCTGGTATGTTCATAGAGGGAATCTCTCTCTCTTTTTCTTTTTCTCTGACTCTTTATCTCCCTCTCGCTCTCTTCCGCTCTCTCACTCCCTCCCTTCCTCGCTCTCGCTCAATGTTAATAATAAAAAAAATGGTTCTCGGGGCATGCTGAGTAATTAGCATATAATGGGGTCACCTTAATCACAAGTGCATTAAATCTCAATGAAACACTGCCTGGAAACAAATTGACTTCCCATTAGAATACATCAAATTTAAGTTATGGATCCATAAATCAAGTAGTCAGCCATCTTTCTGCGTGCCTCTGGCAGAATGAGAGTTATCATACACTAAGACAGTGCTTGGTTAGGGGAATTGTTTGCTCAAATACCAATATTCATGATTTTCCACATACTTTGGCCTTTGCAGTTTTTTTCTTTTGGTATAGGCTGCCTATACAAGCTCTGAAGGCAAAACATTGCTCTTCTAATTGCTTTGGAGTCACTTTGAGGACATTGTCATGCTTTTAAGAGCATACTACAATGTTCCCTGTTAGTTTCCATACATTTCTAATCCAAGGAGGCTCTTGATTTGTTCAGAAAGATGTGTAATTTGATATTTAACACTTAAACACCAATGTCTATGTTAATAACATTTCAACTCAAAGTAAGATAAAGTCTGATTATCTGCCAGGTGACATAAGCAGGAGAGGGAGAGTGGTAAACATGTTCATTTATACACCATGACAGTTTTACGTGTATTGCGATGATTGCTCTGATATTACAATCTCTTTGCTCTGCAAAGCACCTTGTCTCGTAATGAGGTGTGGAGAATGTGATCAGACAACCAGTGAGCAGGAGACTGATTTGTTTTAAAGATGGAAACCAGGCTAGTGTCTGTGATTAAATCATGAATCATCATCATCTCCTCTGGCTGAGGTGACCGGTAATGAATTCATTACTGTCTTACTAGATCATTCCTGGAGGAAGATTGATCAAACAGTGAATTTGAGGGAACTAAAGAGCGAGTTGTGTTGATCATTGTGGGTGCTATGAACATTTGCTCAGTATTTATGAAGCACGCATATGTAAATGAGTTCTGTATTGGTATTTTTCATTTAAATCAACTGGCCTAGGATAATTGTAATGCTTGCTCTCCTGTCTTGTCTTGTCTATTTGCTATCACCATTTTGAGTACCTTAAATACTTCTCTCTCTCTCTCTGTCTCTCTCGCTCTCTTCATGTAGTTTGCTCTACATCATCATACATCGTTAGAGCTGTATGTTAGTCATCTAGTGTAGCAGGCCAGTTCTGAGCACCCATTACTGGCACAGTGTACTGTGGCTCTATTGGCATGGAAACACTGATGGATATCAAAGTTTCAGCTACCATCTCCCATTTGGCCAGCAGTCATAAGAGCAGTAATTACCTGTGGATACATTTTAAGCAGCAGGTACTGATATGGTAATATCACCATCATCTATCAGTAGAGATAGTCTTTATTTACCAGCTGCTCTGGGAGAAAGATCAATGAAACAAGAGGAAAACAAGAATCAAGTGGAGGAAAACACTCTCCACACAGATTTGGGATAAAAGTTGGTGATCAAGACCTTGTTCCAACACCTCCGCTTGGCAACTGTTTAGTGACAGCCTTTCAAAGACTTGGGAGAAAGTGTGAAACTCAGCACGAATCCTTCCCAACACTTGTTTCCCTTCTTTGTCTACTTTTATTCAAAACCACTATCTGAGAGTATTGGGGCATTATCATCATCATTGACATCAAGTTACTTGCCTGGTATTTAGAAGTTAAACACCTAAGAAAGTTAGAGAGGGAGAGAGAGAGATGAAGAAGGAGAAGAGCGAGAGGGAGAGAGAGAGAGCGAGTGTGTGTATGAGTGCCATGCGTGTATACACATACACAAGTTAAAGTGGAGGGCAGTCGGCAGAAACATGTCCCTTCCCAGGCTCCCCTCACATCTGGTGAAGTCTCACTACTGACAGTCACATCTGTCTGTGTCGTCCCCTCGACCCAGAGCTCCACAGGCTTCCTGCCACCTGGGGTACCACTCCAGCTCCAAGGGCTTCCTGCCCCCTCAATACCACTCCAGCTCCACGGCGCTATCTGTCCCCTGGGGTACAACTCCAGTTCCATGCCGCTCTCTGTCCCCTGGGGTACAACTCCAGTTCCACGGCGCTCTCTGTCCCCTGGGGTACAACACCAGTTCCACGGCGCTCTCTGTCCCCTGGGTTACAACTCCAGTTCCACGCCGCTCTCTGTCCCCTGGGGTACAACTCCAGTTCCACGGCGCTCTCTGTCCCCTGGGGTACAACTCCAGCTCCACGTCGCTCTCTGTCCCCTGGGGTACAACTCCAGCTCCACGGCGCTCTCTGTCCCCTGGGGTACAACTCCAGTTCCACGGCGCTCTCTGTCCCCTGGGTTACAACTCCAGCTCCACGGCGCTCTCTGTCCCCTGGGGTACAACTCCAGCTCCACGGCGCTCTCTGTCCCCTGGGGTACAACTCCAGCTCCACGGCGCTCTCTGTCCCCTGGGGTACAACTCCAGTTCCACGGCGCTCTCTGTCCCCTGGGGTACAACTCCAGTTCCACGGCGCTCTCTGTCCCCTGGGGTACAACTCCAGTTCCACAACGCTCTCTGTCCCCTGGGGTACAACTCCAGTTCCACGGCGCTCTCTGTCCCCTGGGGTACAACTCCAGTTCCACGGCGCTCTCTGTCCCCTGGGTTACAACTCCAGCTCCACGGCGCTCTCTGTCCCCTGGGGTACAACTCTATTTCCACGCCGCTGTCGGTCTCTCACACAATTGTTTATCAGCCCCTCCATTGCTTCCCCTCTGATGGTGCAAAGACTAGGCCAGATCAGGGCCAACCCAAGACCCATCCACACAGATATTACATATACAGTAGAACCATTCACACACATATTACATATACAGTAGACCCATCCACACACATATTACATATACAGTAGAACCATCCACACACATATTACATATACAATAGACCCATCCACACACGTATTACATGTACAGTAGACCCATCCACACACATATTACATATACACTAGACCTATCCACACACATATTACATATACAGTAGACCCATCCATCCGAACACATATTACATATACAGTAGAACCATCCACACACATATTACATATACAGTAGACCATCCACACACATATTACATGTACAGTAGACCCATCCACACACATATTACATATACAGTAGACCCATCCACACACATATTACATATACACTAGACCTATCCACACACATATTACATATACAGTAGACCTATCCACACACATATTACATATACAGTAGACCTATCCACACACATATTACATATACAGTAGACCTATCCACACACATATTACATATACAGTAGACCTATCCACACACATATTACATATACACTAGACCTATCCACACACATATTACATATACACTAGACCTATCCACACACTTATTACATTTACAGTAGTTTTGTTTAGAATACAAATTACACACTTCTCATTTTATGATTGAACATTCATGAGACTGTAGCCCACACAGATCAGATCAGTATTATCTGCATAGTTCTTGTAATTTAATGTGGAAAACAATATTCACGCTTCACTCTCCCCTGTTCCTCAGTCTCATGCCAAATGCTGCTGTTAGCCTGCCTACCAGGCATTACGTCTCTACTGCCTCTCCTGTCAACAAATACATCTCAATTAATCCACTGATGAAATATGGAGAAGGGCGGAGTGGTTGCCGAAACGATCAATAGTGACTTAACTCATTTTAGAAATTCCTGCCCAATTTCAGCGATACAGCGGTTATAGTTTTGGCACGCCCTCTAAGGTCATGTAAGACTAGATGACACTGGTTTTCATAAATAGTGTCATTGGCTTGAACCCACTATCTCTACTGACAGATAAATGTCAAAACAATTCACTGTAATTCAGAACAAACCATGAAGCTTCCAACAATTGACAAGAAGGTCACAGCAGTCTTCTATAGACAATGTGGGTCCCGAGACAAAACCAGTTGAGAACTACTGCTCTAGAAGATCATTTGAGGTTAAAAACAGACACTTTTCCATCAGAAAAAGGCCTTCAGGTCCAGCCTCCATTGCCATTGAACCCTGAATGGCAGTGATAATGCAGAACCATAATGATTGGGCTAATGATTACTTGTGGTGGACTAAGGTGTCCATTGTAGTGTATATGCGGTGAGTGATTAGAAGTACATAGTTAGACAAAAGGCCAACGGTGTCCTCCCATATACCATTTATGCATTTGATTATTGCAATCACACATAGGCCTATGTGGGCACATACACACATATACACTGAAATAAAGATAAAGACACAACTGCTTTCAGACAGCGACAAAGGGGATGCTAGAAGCTCAAAACATGAATCCTATCTCCACCACACATGTGCCTCTTCAAAGTTTAGTCTGCTCTTTCCTTAATTATATCCTAAACTCTCCTGGACACATCAATTCAACATTTTGGATTTGTAAAACCTGCATTTACTGAACCAGGGAATCAGGCAGGAAAATCTGTTTTTGAGATGGAATTGGAGTCTTTTCACCTACAGTTGAAGTCAGACGTTTATATATACTTATGTTGGAGTCATTAAAACTCTTTTCAACCACTCCACAAATTTCTTGTTAACAAACTATAGTTTTGGCAAGTCGGTTAGGACATCTACTTTGTGCATAACACAAGTAATTTTTACAACAATTGTTTCCAGACATATTATTTAACTTATAATTCACTGTATCACAATTCCAGTGGGTCAGAAGTTTACATACACTAAGTTTACTGTGCCTTTAAACGGCTTGGAAAATTCCAGAAAATTATGTCATGGCTTTAGAAGCTTCTGATAGGCTAATTGACATCATTTGAGTCAATTGGAGGTGTACCTGTGGATGTATTTCAAGGCCTACCTTCAAACTCAGTGCCTCCTTACTTGACATCATGGGAAAATCAAAAAAATCAGCTAATACCTCAGAAAAAAATTATAGACCTCCACAAGTCTGGTTCATCAATTTCCAAGTGCCTGAGGGTACCACATTCATGTGTACAAACAATAGTACACAAGTATAAACACCATGGGACCACGCAGCTGTCATACCGCTCAGGAGGAGACGCGTCTGAATGAACGTACTTTGGTGCGAAAAGTGCAAATCAATCCCAGAACAACAGCAAAGGACCTTGTGAAGATGCTGGAGAATACAGGTACAAAAGTATCTATATTCACAGTAAAATGAGTCCTATATCAACATAACCTGAAAGGCAGCTCTACAAGGAAGAAGCCAATGCTCCAAAACTGCCATAAAAATCCAGACTATGGTTTGAAACTGCACATGGGGACAAAGATCGTACTTTTTGGAGAAATGTCCTCTGGTCTGATGAAACAAAAATAGAACTGTTTGGCCATAATGACCATCGTTATGTCTGGAGGAAAAAGGGGGAGGCTTGCAAGCCGAAGAACACCATCCCAACCGTGAAGCACAGCATCATGTTGTGGGGGTGCTTTGCTGCAGGAGGGACTGATACACTTCACAATTTTCACATCATGAGGATGGAAAATTATGTGGATATATTGAAGCAACATCTCAAGACATCAGTCAGGAAGTTAAAGCTTGGTCGCAAATGCATCTTCCAAATGGACATTGACCCCAAGCATACTTCCAAAGTTGTGGCAAAATGGTATAAGGACAACAAAGTCAAGGTATTGGAGTGGCCATCACAAAGCCCTGACCTCAATTCTATAGAACATTTGTGGGCAGAACTGAAAAAGCGTGTGCGAACAAGGAGGCCTACGAACCTGACTCAGTTACACCAGCTCTGCCAGGAGGAATGGGCCCAACCTATTGTGGGAAGCTTGTGGAAGGCTACCCGAAATGTTTGACCCAAGTTAAACAATTTAAAGGCAATGCTACTAAATACTAATTGAGTGTATGTAAACTTCTGTGTCATGACCTGACCTGAGATATCTCTGTTTTCTTTATATTTTCTTTAGGTCAGGGTGTGACTAGGGTGGATACGCTAGTTTTTGTATTGTCTAGGGTTTTTGTATGTCTACGGTTTTGTAGGTATAGGTATTTGTATATTTATGGTGGCCTGATATGGTTCCCAATCAGAGGCAGCTGTTTATCGTTGTCTCTGATTGGGGATAATATTTAGGTAGCCATTTCCCATTTGGTATTTGTGAGTTCTTGTTCTATGTTTAGTTGCCTGTCTGTACTATTAATATAGCTTCACGGTTCGTTTTGTTATTTTGGTTAGTTTGTTCAGTGTTCATTCTTATAATAATAAAGAATGTACGCATACCACGCTGCGCCTTGGTCCGATTCATATGACGAATGTGACATTCTGACTCACTGGGAATGTGATGAAAGAAGCCAAATCTGAAATAAATTAATCTCTCTACTATTGTTCTGACATTTTACATTCTTAAAATAAAGTGGTGATCCTAACTGAGAGCATTTTAGATTGACATTAATTAGTGTGGCTGATGTGTGTGTGGTGGCAGAGGGAGCAGTGGGATTGAAGTGGAGTGTATCTCTGTCAAACTCTTTCAAACGTGGCCTTGGTCCCTTGTGGCCGTCTTCAGACACTTCACATCACAGCCACCAGGCAGTATGTTAGACAAGCGTCCCCCGACACCCTGTCAGACACACGTCAGAAATGCTGCCACTGGACGACGCAAGATTAAGACCCACTGGCCCTCAACACCAACCTTTGTTCTCTCGTCTAGTCCTCTCTCTTTCTCCTCTCCGTATTGCTCTCTCTCTCTCTCTCTCTCTCTCTCTCTCTCTCTCTCTCTCTCTCTCTCTCTCTCGGTGCATGCTGGGTGTTTTTGGAGTTTGAGTGTTTGGTGTGGAAAGCTCTATCCTAACTAACTTTCTTGATTCTTTTCTTTACATGTTATTTTCTATGGTGGAGGGTTAATGCAATATTTGTTTTTAGCGGTATCCAAAGTTTTTTTTTCAAAGTTAGGGTGGAAGAGGACAGAGTAACTTTCCGGGGGGTGGAAGGTGTAGTGTGCGCAATGGCTTCTCAGCCTAGCGCGGACGAGACGCTGTCGATACAGCATGGATTCAGGTGTGTTCCTGAGAACGGAGTTAAGGTGGAGGAGGTTCTGCTCGCGGTCGGTGAACAGGTAGGAGCTGAGTTTATACATTCTGCTTCTAGAATGAACAAAGCTGTGGTTGTGTTCATGAAAAGGGCAAATTTGGTCGGTAGGCTAATTGCTAGCGGAATATTTGTAAGAGATGTGTTGGTGTCAATTTCACTCTCTCTACCCCTTCAACAAGAGTTGTAGTGGCAAATTTGCCTCCGTTTATTACGGACGATCAAATTAGGAAAGAGCTGAGTCGTTTTGGTAAGTTTGCTAGCGGTTTCCGTGTACTGTCAGCAGGTTTTCAGGCAGATGCCGTTAAGCACGTTGTTTCGTTCAGGAGGCAAGTGTTTATGTTTCTGAACAATAATGAGCAACAGCTAAATGTGCATTTCAAAGTGAGGCATGGGGAGGGGCTCTATGCAGGTTTTGCCAGCACAGATAGTCTACGGTGTTTTGAATGTGGGGATTTGGGGCACAAGAGCTTTGCGTGCCCACATAAAGGCCATAGACGGAGTGAGGGTGCAAGTGGGGAAATCGAGGTCAAAATGCAGGGGGTAAGGAGATGCAGACAGCAGAGGCTGGGCCTAGTCAGTCTAGAGATGGTGGTGTAGATGAGGCTGGGTCTAGTCAGGCTAGAGATGGTGGTGTAGATGAGGCTGGGGCTAGTCAGGCTAGAGATGGTGGGGTAGCTGAGGCTGGGCCTAGACATGCTATGGAGGGTGGTGCAGATGATGCTGGGCCTAGTCATGCTATGGAGGGTGGTGTAGCTGAGGCTGGCCCTAGTCATGCTATGGAGGGTGGTGTAGCTGAGGCTGGCCCTAGTCATGCTATAGAGGGTGGTGCAGATGATACTGCGTCTAGTCAGGTTATTCTAGTGGATGAGGAGAGTATAGTGGGGAAGTGTAAGAGATTAGGGGGGGAGGAGGAGGGTGTCAAGAGGAAAAGGAAAAAGGATGTGGATAAAGGTACCATGGAAATGTTGCCTGTTGCTGTGGGTGAGGCCCTAAACAGAGAGAAAGGGCAGGTGGTCAGGGTGGGAGATAGAGAAGAGGAGGAAAGTGAGTCTGAGGAAGAGGATGAGGAGTTATTTTTTCAGACTCCTCTTCAATTGGCCCGGAGCTGACAGCCAGTCAACCAGAGGGGTCTAAGTACACGTTGAGAGAACTGACAAGGTTCCTGAATGAGACTAAGGGGAAAAAAGTTAATCTTGAGACTTTTTTTCCTGATCCTAGAAAGTTTGTAAGATCAGTACAACATGCTATGAGAAATGAGGGGCATGGTGCCCTCTCACCCAGGAAACGGTTTAGGTTGAGGAAGTGGGTCACAATAGTGCGTAAAGGTTTACCTTCAGACACTGTTTAAATGTTTAATTTCTTACTGACACTGGGGCTTTTTGAGCTTTGCTATTGGTCTATTTCTCTGCTGGCTTTTCTCCCACTTCTTATGGAGACTCTTCGGGTAGGCTCGCTCAATATAAATGGCGCCAGAGATGCGGGAAAGAGGAGTGTGTTGGGTGAATATGTAAAACAAAAAAAAAGTACAGGTGTTGTTTCTGCAGGAGACTCATAGTGATGTGGTGAATGAAGTTGATTGGGGGCTCTGGTGGAAAGGGGCAAGTGTGTTGAGCCATGGGACAAATCTTAGTGCAGGGGTGGCAGTCCTTTTGCACCGGGTCTGGCTGTAAAAATTTGCTCCTCAAAGGAGGTGTGTAGGGGTAGGTTGCTTGTTGTTAAAGCAGAAATTAACAACATGGTTTTTGTCTTTATAAATGTGTATGCGCCTAACACAGGGAGAGAAAGAGGGGTTCTATTTGGGAGTCTTAGACAGGAACTCTCACAAGTAGCGCCTGAGGAGACGCTGGTGATCGGAGGTGACTGGAACTGTACAATGGATTTTACAAAAGATAGAAATGGGGAAGAGCCTCATTCAGTGTCAGTGGGAGTGTTAAGGGACATCTTTAATCAGTTTGACCTAGTGGATGTTTGGAGAACTAAACATCCAAACACAAGACAGTATACGTGGGTGAAGGTTTTTGGGGCTAGGGTGAGTGCAGCTCGACTTGATCGTTTTTACATGTCCAGGAATCAGAGCAATAGGCTGCTGGGTGCTACCATTCTCCCAGTGGGGTTTTCGGATCACCACATAACCATGGCTCGGCTGTCTATTTCACCAGGGCCCCGGCAGGCATCTTATTGGAAGTTCAATGTAAAGCTCTTACAAGATGCCACCTTTTGCTCAGGTTTCCAGACTTTTTGGGAAAGATGGGGGCAGCGAAGAGAGGAGTATGAGTCTCTGAGTCAATGGTGGGATGTGGGGAAAGTGCAAATTCGGCTTTTACACAGCTCTCTCATCCTCAGAGGCTAGGAGAGTATTGGGGGAACTAGAGCGGTGTATTAGTGAGATGGAGGTAGAGATGGTGGGGCAAGGCAATGTAGGCCTCCAGGCTAACTTAGCCGAATTACGTAGGGACCTGGGCAGTTTTTTCCAGGTTAAAGCAAAGGGAGCACTTGTAAGAGCTAGGTTCTCCATGCTCAAGGAGATGGATGCTCCCAGCTCCTTCTTCTTTGGTTTGGAAAGACAGAGCAGTGAAGCCAAGGGTATGCATTGTCTACGGCTGTCTGATGGGAGGGTGACCTCTGTGGTGGGGGAGATGCGGGAGCGGACTGTGGAGTTTTATACTGAATTGTATAGGGCAGAAATGTGTGATCCTATGTGTGCTCAGGTCTTGTTCGAAGGACTCCCTAAGCTCTCTCGGGCACAGAGGGATGAAATGGACATTCCTCTGTTGTCACATGAACTGGCAGAGGCAGTAACCCAGATGTCCCCGGTCGTGCACCCGGGGTCGATGGACTTCCAGTGGAATTTTACAAAAATTCTGGGGAACAATTGGACAGGATTTCTTTTGCGTGTTGCGTGAATGCGTCGGGGTAGGAGAGTTGCCGATGAGCTGCCGTCGGGCGGCTCTGACTCTCCTGCCCAAAAAGGGGACTTGTGTGAACTTAAGAACTGGAGGCCTGTGGCATTACTCTGTGCGGACTACAAGATTTTTGCCAAGGTCCTCTCTAACAGACTGAAGTCCCATCTGGACTCTATAATACACAAGGACCAGACATATTGTGT